>NW_028234429.1:36464042-36465655 GCF_977035675.1 Penaeus japonicus | reverse complement strand
GTTTATTCAATTGTGTGTACCATAGATACGCGGAATTAGGGTGTGAGATGCATATGCAATGGGCGTCATGCAACTGAAGGCCCGATATAAGTGAGGTACAGTAAGCTGGAGAAAGGCAAAATTAAGCTGAAAAGCGATATATAATGTGAAATGATAAAGTAAACCTTTTTGTTCCCTGACTGTACCCTAATGAACGTGAATATCCAATAATCTCATTGATGAGATATTTGGCGTTCCGATTGACCCATGAAAATGTTTCGAAAGGTCGGAAACTCGGAGGAGGCCTATGGAATGATAATAATTTGCTTAATGTTTTCGAATGTCGACAAGTTGCTTAAAATTAAAAATAATGACTAATCATATCATACAAGGATTTAAAAGGTTTACTTGGAATTAACAAATGAAATATGGAAGTAACAATAATCAATAATGCAATGAAAAATGCAAAGATAGTCGAATATGACTATACAATGAAACAGGAATAAAGCTAAGAAACGAACAAGCATCTGTCAACATTTCTAGCTAAATGGGATGATAAATCATAATATGTCCACAAAGTCATAAAAGTGAACAAAATTATCAAAACATATACTGTCGAATGTTGAGAAATATGGAATTTCACAAAGACAGTTTAAATTGTAAATCCAATTATCGGATTACAACGTGCAGGTCAGTAGTGTGACCGATTAACATCGAATCACATATGACAAAGTATGTCATGTTTATAGGAGATGCAGTATATAAGTCATGCATTAAGAAATATACAAACCGTATATGCAGACAATAAAATAAATGAAAATGGTAGAGAAAATCATAGTTAAGATATTATATATATATAATAAAATCTTAATCTGTCGCAAACGATTTTTTTACGAATTCACACGGTCAATAATGACATAAGTCATAAAGCTCACATGCAGAACCGCGGGTCATAAAGTGACCCGAAAAAAGTTCGACATGTGAAAATATCACTCCTAATTAACCACGGACATGAAAGTTTACCATAAGGGACAGAAAGGGTCCGCGAGAAATATTAACACATTGTCAAAAGTTTTTATGGTTCAGATTTGAACCATACCGAACGGGTCAACGGGTCAAGTGAGGTCACAGGTCATATGCAAAATACATTTAATTTAATGTATATTAAAGCAAAAAGAAAAATTATATTAAATTCCTATAATAAAAGAGCAAATATAATAAATGCTAACGCAAAGTGAATTACATTTTCACGAATACATAGTGTAAAGCATATTCAAGAAAGGAAAATATGTAAATTCACATGAAAAAATAATCACACGAGATCAAATAACGAATCTGAAATATGTAATTACCGAATATATTTTTTGTTCAAAGAGTCGAATTATTAAATTTCGCATAGGAACGAAAACTTAAGAAAATCACACAGACATTAGAAATTCTACATAAGAAATTTCGAAGTTATTGCTATAAACATTATGATATGTTTTTACCGTTATATACTTAACTAACGTATCGAAAAACAAATCACCGTACAGAAAACAAATCATACTTGTAAGTAGAAAAATGTAATCGTAATTTCGCACAAGATAACGTAGAAAAATCAAGACGTAGAATGATAGAATAAGTAAACGAAA
>NW_028234429.1:36430499-36437999 GCF_977035675.1 Penaeus japonicus | reverse complement strand
CTAATATATATATATAGATATATATACTATACAGTATATATATGTACCCCCACACATACATATATATATATATATAAATACATCTATATATATATATATATAAAGCTATATCATACATATATTATATATATATATAATATATATAAATATATATATATATATATATATATTATATACTGTATTATATATATGTATGTTTATAAATATATATATATATATATATATATATATATTATATATATATACATATATATATACTATTTATAGAGCTATATATATATATAGATATATATATATATATCATATATATATGTTGTGTATATATATATATATATATATATATATATATAGCATATATAACTATATAGTATATATGTAGATATTCTATAAATATAGGAATTATATATATATACAGTATATCTATATAATAGTAATATATAAAAAAATATATAATAAGTAATTATGTTATATAGTATGATGTATATATGATAGTAAAAATATATATATATATATATATATATATATCTGTATATATATATATATAAATTCACACACACACACACACATGTTAAGGAATATATATATATATATAATTATTATATAATATTATATAAATATATACGTATATATCAATATAAATATAATACATGTATAATAATTATAAAAATATCATATATATATAAATAAATATATATATATACATTATATATAATATATATATATATATATATATATAAAATTTATACATATATATATATTAGATACTATAAATATATATAAATATATATAACTATAATATATATATAAAATATAGTATTATATGATATATGTATATATAGTAGAATATATATTCACACACACACGCAATACATGGATAGGAATATTTACTATATTAGTATATATATATATACTACTATCTCTATATAATATATATATATTTAAATAATATATATTCATATATATTTAAATATATGCCATAAATCTATATATATATATATAAATATATATATATATATATATATATACATATATATATATATATATAAATAGCATATAGACATATATATATATAAATNTATATATATATATATATATATATCCTCACCCACACACCCACACACACTTGTTAAGGAACCAATCACTAATAGTTAGATACATATATTATAGTATATATAAAATTTATATCTAAATATATATATATCTATCATATGTTACTATATAATATATATATAATCAGATAGATATACATAATTTTAATGAAACACTGCCACAAATTGACAGGAAAACCTCGCGACGTTCCGAACTTTAAAAAAGTCTTCATCAGGCGTAAGCAATCCAAAAAAGGAATGAGAGTATAAGGAAATCGACAAAGTATTATATAGGAAACATGAGACAGTAGGAACAAGGAGCAGACTCAGGTCACCGAAGAAAGCTTTAAGGTCAATTAATCAGGGAATGCTTTTCCCACGAAAAAGGGTAAGATCATAAGAACATAGATATTTAGTTATGTGCATATAGAAAATATATAAATATATAGATAGAAGTATTATATATACTATATATATATAATATATATATATATATACAAAAAAAACTACACAAACAAACACACACCTGTTAATGAATATATATATATATATAAAAAATATATATACTATTACTACTATCCTATTATCATATAACTAAAATCTATATTATATATATATACACATTATATATATAGTTAATTATAATTAAAGATATATATATATATTCACTATATATAGATATTTAAATATTTATATATATATATATATACATATATATATACCCACACACACACACACACACACACAGCACCACCAACACACACACCACACACAGATATATAATACTATATTTATTATTATATATATATACTATTATATCTTTACTATCATATTACATATATACTAAAAATATATACATGTATATATATGTCTATATGTTATATGTATATATATATAACTGTATCTCTTATATCATATTATATACTTTCATACCACTTATACATATATATAAATACTATACACTGTATAACTTGTTATCATTCTATATGTATACTTCTTCTCCTTTAGGAGAGTTAAGATGTTGCCACCCTAAGTATATTTATATTTATATAATAAACATATATATTTTTATATATATATACATATATTATATAATACACTATTCATATTATATATATATATAGATTATAGTGTACATGTATAAATACGTATATATAAACTAGATATAAATATATAATATAATAATATAGTATATTATAATATGTATATAGAATATAATATATATTATATATATATATATATATATATAGTAATATATATCTGTTTGTGTGTGTGTTTATAGTATATATATCATATATATATCTATATCTATACCATAGATCATAAATATACATATATATATATATATATACTATATATATATCAAACGATATATATATAAATATATAATCATAAATATATATAATATAATATATATATATATATATATGTGTGTGTGTGTGTGTGTGTGGTGTGTGTGTATGTGTTTATATATATATATATATAATAAAGAACTATATAAACATATATATATCCCTCCTATATACTATATATATATACATCTATATAAAATAATATATATATATATAGTATATATATATATATATATGAATCCATAAACATTTAATTTATAAATAAAGGCTAATATACTCTGATATATTATACATGTATATTTATATAACAAACATATATATATATATATACTCATCATATAGTACTATATATATAATAAATATACATTATATATCATATATATATCATATATTATACCCAAATAATTCAAATACATATATATACATACCATATTTCTATATATAATATTACTTAATCTACATAATAATAAATATATATTGACATATATATTTTCACTTATGACTTAAATATTCTATGTATCTATATATAAATACAATAACTATCATATATAATATAACAAATAATCTATATACACACACACACACACACACACATCACACAATGATCATCAACACATCAAATCAATATATTAATATATATATTATATATATATATATATAATATAATATTATAATATATATAGATAAATAACATATACATGTATATGTATGTATATACACACATACATACACACACACACACACACACACACACAACCCACAACACACACAGATATGTTATATTATATATATAGATATATATATATATATATATATAGATATATATACATATATGTGTGTGTAGTGTGCATATAATATATATATATTATATAAATATATAATATAATATATATATATATATATTATATATAAGATATATTATATATATATTAAGATATATATATATATGTGTGGTGGGTGTGTGATGTGGGGTGTGTGTGTGTGTTGGGTGTGTTACATATGAAAAATATATATATATAGATATATATATATACATACAGTATAGATATATATATATAAATATATATATATACAGATATATATGTAAATATATATATAATATATATGTATATATAAATATATACTTACATATATATATATATATATATAATATATATATATAGTATCTCTTTCGTATACAATATAACTTATATATATATTATATATATATATAAAATATAATATATAGTATCTAAAAAATATATATAAATGTAAATATATTTAGATATAAACATGTAATACATATATGTTATGTAATACATACTATATATCCTATATATATAAATTTATATATATTATATATATATAAATATAGATGTTATATATATAATGTAAGTATGTAAGTATTTATATGTATATAAGATATACATATACATACACACATAAATATGATATATATATATATAATTTAATATACTAGATATATATATATATATATATATATAAATATGTCCTATAATCTATATATACATAGATATAATATATATATAATATATATATAATATATATATATGTATATATATATATATATATATGTGTGTGTGTGGTGTGTGGTGTGTGTGTGTTGTGTGGTGTGAATATATCCTCCATATATATATATATATTTATATATATATAAATATCTAGATTATATATATATACATAAATATGTATCTCTATATATATATATATCATTACATATAGTATAACAAAAATATGTATATATCATATACATATAATATATATATTATATAATAAATAATATAATATGTAGGTAGCTATTTAAATATATATCATATAAAATAAATATATATATACTAATAAATATATATATATATATATATATATTTACTATTTTTATATAGATATATATATATATGTATATATATATATTTAAATATATCTATACATATCTATCTTTGTATATATAAATTATATAGGTATATATACTATATATATAATATAAATTGTATAATTAGTAACCTATATATACTATATATATAAATAATATATACTATATATATATATATATATATATTAATATTTATATATAATTATATATTTATGTATATAAGTATATATATATATATATAAAAAATATATATATATATAAATATATAATATATGAATAATATATATATGTGTGTGGAGTGTATGTATATCTATATATATATATTTATACATATCTCACTATATTTAAATCTATATAAATTTTTATATTAATGTATATATAATTATATATATATCTATATATATATATACATATAACATATATATCGTATATAATATATATATATATATATAAATATATATATATTATAATATAAATAATATATAATATATTATAAATAAATTATTCCCATCCGTCTGTGTGCGTGGCCTTTTTACACGGTTATACAGATTTTTTTTTGTTGTAACACCGCTATAGGGGAGGGTTGTGTTGGCATAAATGGTGTGCAGGGGGAGTGGGAGGGGACTGTATTGTCTGCATGTGTGTATGATAACTCACAGTTGATAATTGGTGAAAGGCAGATTATATAGTTTCTCTATCCTTACTTACAAGCCTGCATAAAATTCATAATACACACGCGAAATAATAACGTTTTGCTGTTTCTTCTTCTATTTTTAACTACCGCTATAAGCACTAATATTAATTATTTTTATTATTGTCAAAACTTTATGTAATTATCATTATAGTCATTCTTATCTTTATCATTGATGCTATTATTTAAACATCAACTTATTTACGTAATCATTCATTATTATATTATTATGAACACCATATTATAATCAAGATCAGCATTATCATCAATATCAGACTTATCATCGTATTGCGTGACTAGCTTATCACTACTATCAACATCATAATCAATGTTGTATCATAATCTACCATCTATTATTATCATCATTAGTATTTCTTATCTCATCAATATTTCAATTTATTTTGTCTAAGTCCATTATCACAGATAATATCAAGATATACTTGGTGATTTCGACTTTTCGTTATTTCAGATCATTATCATTTTAGAAATGATTATTGTGTCCATTGTCAATTCTCATGATAATTGTAAGTATTGAGATAATCAATATAAATTTATGTTATCAATATTATCATTATTAACTATTATCTCATGATCATATAGCATTACAATTACCACATTATCATTATTTCATATCATTGATTATATCACAGGAGTAGGCCTTGAAGCATAATGTTATAAAAATGCAGGCAATGACACACGTTTTCTTCCGGTGCTTTATTCTGCACACACAATAAACACAAATCTAAGAACATTATGAAGTCGTTAAGTTACATGTAGAAAAAATCCAAAAATCCGTATCACTATCCGAAAATTGCTAACAAACACACTAACATTTTTTTTTTTTTGTGTTTTTTTAAGAGAGAAAAGAAAAAAAAAAAGGCACATTGCTGACGAATGCGTACTAGCAAATGATGATATCGAAAACTAACTCTTCTTACGGCATATTAAGAAAACCATAAATAAAATCTACGCATCAACCTCTTCATGCAGAACAATATCATCAAATTTGGTATTAGTCCTTCGACCACAATGAATCAAATGTCACTGTTCTGCTACTTATGTTGACTCCGTACTTCTCCCACCCGTCTACAGAGGCAGCACCGCCATAGGAGGAAAATGCAATTTACTGATTAGGGGGTACTTTCCTTTCTATCATTATCATTATCAATATGAAGCTTTATCATTGTCAGAGATTGGTATTTTCCATTGTTTTATCCTCATCATTATCATTATCATCATTATCCTCATTATCAGTATTATCATTATCACCATTATTATCATTATAATCCTTATTATCTTTATCATCAGATCTTCTATATCATTAACCTTTGGCCATTATCATTATATTATAGTACTATCATGGACTATTTCCTATAGGTCATATCATCAATAGTTAAAGATTTAAACATTTTTAACTTCAGTATAGATATTAGTGCTATTATTACCATTAATCAGTATATATATACACAAATATTAAGTGTAAAACAAGATATAATATATATATATTTAGTATATATATATATATATATATTATATGCAGAATTATATTATATATATATATATTATATATAAATATATATATATATATATATATATATTTATATTTATAGTAGAATAGTTATGTATAGTTAATATAAAACATATACATATTATATATATATATATATATATATATATTTATATATATATATATATAGCATATATTAATAAAAATATATGGAAGATATATGATATTATATAAATAATATATATATATAATATATATATATAATATATATATATAATATTTATATATATAATGTATAGATAATATAATATAATATTGAGATAATATATATATAAAGAAACTATATATATAGATATAAATATATAGATATATGTATATATATATATATATACATTTATGTATGTATATATATATACATAAGTATATATGCTGAACATGTTATTTTCTGACTTTTTGTTTTTGATGATTCCTTTATTCTATTTCTTATTTTACGTTTACGTTCCAAAACCTTTTTTAGGTGACTGTAATTAGTTTCTGAAGCAGGTGGGTCTAAGAAAGGTCTGGCACACACATCTCTTTTTGTCGACGTTATTGATATGTATCAGTGGATGAAATAGCGTTAAGGAGAAAGTAGAGAAAATGAGAGTCAGAATTAAAAAATAATAATAATAATAAAAAAATAATAATAAATTATGAAAAAAAGAAGCAAAGCAAAGGTAAAAGCCTGAGAAGGGAAAACAAGAAACAACAACAATAGTAACAAAGATTATTAAACAGGAAGTGTAAATAAACATAAAAGAAAATAAATAAAGGATGAATAACAGGAAAGGAATTAGCCGATCAAAACCTAAAGACCTCAAAACATGTTGCTGTCCTGTACAATTTACATCACAAAATATCCAGCCAATATGACGTCCAATCTTTTTTTTTTTTTTTTTTTTTTTTTTTTTCAGAATACACAAAACACGCGCCCATTCTGAAAAGGGTTCATT
>NW_028234429.1:36417327-36430399 GCF_977035675.1 Penaeus japonicus | reverse complement strand
CGTTTCAATGAAAAAGCCTTTTCACAAACTTCACAGCTATACGGCTTCTCCTTTGTATGTATTCTCATGTGCGTTACCAGATTTCGTTTCAATGAAAAAGCCTTTTCACAAACTTCACAGCTATACGGCTTCTCCTTTGTATGTATTCTCATGTGCGTTACCAGATTTCGTTTCAATGAAAAAGCCTTTTCACAAACTTCACAGCTATATGGCTTTTCCTTTGTATGTATTCTAATGTGAGTTACTAGACTATGTTTATGGGAGAAAGCCTTTTCACAAACTTCACAGCTATACGGCTTCTCCTTTGTATGTATTCTCATGTGCGTTACCAGATTTCGTTTCAATGAAAAAGCCTTTTCGCAAACTTCACAGCTATATGGCTTCTCCTTTGTATGTATTCGTTTCAATGAAAAAGCCTTTTCACAAACTTCACAGCTATACGGCTTCTCCTTTGTATGTATTCTCATGTGCGTTACCAGATTTCGTTTCAATGAAAAAGCCTTTTCGCAAACTTCACAGCTATATGGCTTCTCCTTTGTATGTATTCTAATGTGAGTTACTAGACTATGTTTATGGGAGAAAGCCTTTTCACAAACTTCACAGCTATACGGCTTCTCCTTTGTATGTATTCTCATGTGCGTTACCGGATTTCATTTCAATGAAAAAGCCTTTTCGCAAACTTCACAGCTATATTCTCTTTGTATGTATTCGTTTCAATGAAAAAGCCTTTTCACAAACTTCACAGCTATACGGCTTCTCCTTTGTATGTATTCTCATGTGCGTTACCAGATTTCGTTTCAATGAAAAAGCCTTTTCGCAAACTTCACAGCTATATGGCTTCTCCTTTGTATGTATTCTAATGTGAGTTACTAGACTATGTTTATTATTCGATAAAGCCTTTTCACAAACTTCACAGCTATACGGCTTCTCCTTTGTATGTATTCTCATGTGCGTTACCAGATTTCGTTTCAATGAAAAAGCCTTTTCACAAACTTCACAGCTATATGGCTTGGTACTTTGTATGTATTCTAATGTGAGTTACTAGACTATGTTTATGGGAGAAAGCCTTTTCACAAACTTCACAGCTATATGGCTTCTCCTTTGTATGTATTCTCATGTGCGTTACATGATTTCGTTTCAATGAAAAAGCCTTTTCGCAAACTTCACAGCTATATGGCTTCTCCTTTGTATGTATTCGTTTCAATGAAAAAGCCTTTTCACAAACTTCACAGCTATACGGCTTCTCCTTTGTATGTATTCTCATGTGCGTTACCAGATTTCGTTTCAATGAAAAAGCCTTTTCGCAAACTTCACAGCTATATGGCTTCTCCTTTGTATGTATTCTAATGTGAGTTACTAGACTATGTTTATGGGAGAAAGCCTTTTCACAAACTTCACAGCTATACGGCTTCTCCTTTGTATGTATTCTCATGTGCGTTACTAGATTTCGTTTCAATGAAAAAGCCTTTTCGCAAACTTCACAGCTATATGGCTTCTCCTTTGTATGTATTCTAATGTGATTTACTAGACTATGTTTATGGGAGAAAGCCTTTTCACAAACTTCACAGCTATACGGCTTCTCCTTTGTATGTATTCTCATGTGCGTTACCAGATTTCGTTTCAATGAAAAAGCCTTTTCAGAAACTTCACAGCTATATGGCTTTTCCTTTGTATGTATTCTAATGTGAGTTACTAGAGTATGTTTATGGGAGAAAGCCTTTTCACAAACTTCACAGCTATACGGCTTCTCCTTTGTATGTATTCTCATGTGCGTTACCAGATTTCGTTTCAATGAAAAAGCCTTTTCGCAAACTTCACAGCTATATGGCTTCTCCTTTGTATGTATTCGTTTCAATGAAAAAGCTTTTTCACAAACTTCACAGCTATACGGCTTCTCCTTTGTATGTATTCTCATGTGCGTTACCAGATTTCGTTTCAATGAAAAAGCCTTTTCACAAACTTCACAGATATACGGCTTCTTCTTTGTATGTATTCTCATGTGCGTTACCAGATTTCGTTTCAATGAAAAAGCCTTTTCACAAACTTCACAGCTATACGGCTTCTCCTTTGTATGTATTCTAATGTGAGTTACTAGAGTATGTTTATGGGAGAAAGCCTTTTCACAAACTTCACAGCTATACGGCTTCTCCTTTGTATGTATTCTCATGTGCGTTACCGGATTTCATTTCAATGAAAAAGCCTTTTCGCAAACTTCACAGCTATATGGCTTCTCCTTTGTATGTATTCGTTTCAATGAAAAAGCCTTTTCACAAACTTCACAGCTATACGGCTTCTCCTTTGTATGTATTCTCATGTGCGTTACCAGATTTCGTTTCAATGAAAAAGCCTTTTCGCAAACTTCACAGCTATATGGCTTCTCCTTTGTATGTATTCTAATGTGAGTTACTAGACTATGTTTATGGGAGAAAGCCTTTTCACAAACTTCACAGCTATACGGCTTCTCCTTTGTATGTATTCTCATGTGCGTTACCAGATTTCGTTTCAATGAAAAAGCCTTTTCACAAACTTCACAGCTATATGGCTTTTCCTTTGTATGTATTCTAATGTGAGTTACTAGACTATGTTTATGGGAGAAAGCCTTTTCACAAACTTCACAGCTATACGGCTTCTCCTTTGTATGTATTCTCATGTGCGTTACCAGATTTCGTTTCAATGAAAAAGCCTTTTCGCAAACTTCACAGCTATATGGCTTCTCCTTTGTATGTATTCGTTTCAATGAAAAAGCCTTTTCACAAACTTCACAGCTATACGGCTTCTCCTTTGTATGTATTCTCATGTGCGTTACCAGATTTCGTTTCAATGAAAAAGCCTTTTCAGAAATTTCACAGCTATATGGCTTTTCCTTTGTATGTATTCTAATGTGAGTTACTAGAGTATGTTTAAGGGAGAAAGCCTTTTCACAAACTTCACAGCTATATGGCTTCTCCTTTGTATGTATTCTTGTGTGCGTTACCAGATTTCGTTTCAATGAAAAAGCCTTTTCGCAAACTTCACAGCTATATGGCTTCTCCTTTCTATGTATTCGTTTCAATGAAAAAGCCTTTTCACAAACTTCACAGCTATACGGCTTCTCCTTTGTATGTATTCTCATGTGCGTTACTAGATTTCGTTTCAATGAAAAAGCCTTTTCGCAAACTTCACAGCTATATGGCTTCTCCTTTGTATGTATTCTAATGTGAGTTACTAGACTATGTTTATGGGAGAAAGCCTTTTCACAAACTTCACAGCTATACGGCTTCTCCTTTGTATGTATTCTCATGTGCGTTACTAGATTTCGTTTCAATGAAAAAGCCTTTTCGCAAACTTCACAGCTATATGGCTTCTCCTTTGTATGTATTCTAATGTGATTTACTAGACTATGTTTATGGGAGAAAGCCTTTTCACAAACATCACAGCTGTACGGCTTCTCCTTTGTATGTATTCTCATGTGCGTTACCAGATTTCGTTTCAATGAAAAAGCCTTTTCACAAACTTCACAGCTATATGGCTTTTCCTTTGTATGTATTCTAATGTGAGTTACTAGAGTATGTTTATGGGAGAAAGCCTTTTCACAAACTTCACAGCTATACGGCTTCTCCTTTGTATGTATTTTCATGTGCGTTACTAGATTTCGTTTCAATGAAAAAGCCTTTTCGCAAACTACACAGCTATATGGCTTCTCCTTTGTATGTATTCGTTTCAATGAAAATGCCTTTTCACAAACTTCACAGCTATATGGCTTCTCCTCTGTATGTATTCTCATGTGCGTTACCAGATTTCGTTTCAATGAAAAAGCCTTTTCACAAACTTCACAGCTATATGGCTTTTCCTTTGTATGTATTTTAATGTGAGTTACTAGAGTATGTTTATGGGAGAAAGCCTTTTCACAAACTTCACAGCTATACGGCTTCTCCTTTGTATGTATTCTCATGTGCGTTACCAGATTTCGTTTCAATGAAAAAGCCTTTTCGCAAACTTCACAGCTATATGGCTTCTCCTTTGTATGTATTCTTTTCAATGAAAAAGCCTTTTCACAAACTTCACAGCTATACGGCTTCTCCTTTGTATGTATTCTCATGTGCGTTACCAGATTTCGTTTCAATGAAAAAGCCTTTTCGCAAACTTCACAGCTATATGGCTTCTCCTTTGTATGTATTCTAATGTGAGTTACTAGACTATGTTTATGGGAGAAAGCCTTTTCACAAACTTCACAGCTATACGGCTTCTCCTTTGTATGTATTCTCATGTGCGTTACCAGATTTCGTTTCAATGAAAAAGCCTTTTCGCAAACTTCACAGCTATAATGCTTTTCCTTTGTATGTATTCTAATGTGAGTTACTAGAGTATGTTTATGGGAGAAAGCCTTTTCACAAACTTCACAGCTATACGGCTTCTCCTTTGTATGTATTCTCATGTGCGTTACCAGATTTCGTTTCAATGAAAAAGCCTTTTCGCAAACTTCACAGCTATATGGCTTCTCCTTTGTATGTATTCTAATGTGAGTTACTAGACTATGTTTATGGGAGAAAGCCTTTTCACAAACTTCACAGCTATACGGCTTCTCCTTTGTATGTATTCTCATGTGCGTTACCAGATTTCGTTTCAATGAAAAAGCCTTTTCGCAAACTTCACAGCTATATGGCTTCTCCTTTGTATGTATTCTAATGTGATTTACTAGACTATGTTTATGGGAGAAAGCCTTTTCACAAACTTCACAGCTATACGGCTTCTCCTTTGTATGTATTCTCATGTGCGTTACCAGATTTCGTTTCAATGAAAAAGCCTTTTCACAAACTTCACAGCTATATGGCTTTTCCTTTGTATGTATTCTAATGTGAGTTACTAGAGTATGTTTATGGGAGAAAGCCTTTTCACAAACTTCACAGCTATACGGCTTCTCCTTTGTATGTATTCTCATGTGCGTTACTAGATTTCGTTTCAATGAAAAAGCCTTTTCGCAAACTTCACAGCTATATGGCTTCTCCTTTGTATGTATTCGTTTCAATGAAAAAGCCTTTTCACAAACTTCACAGCTATACGGCTTCTCCTTTGTATGTATTCTCATGTGCGTTACCAGATTTCGTTTCAATGAAAAAGCCTTTTCACAAACTTCACAGCTATATGGCTTTTCCTTTGTATGTATTCTAATGTGAGTTACTAGAGTATGTTTATGGGAGAAAGCCTTTTCACAAACTTCACAGCTATACGGCTTCTCCTTTGTATGTATTCTCATGTGCGTTACCAGATTTCGTTTCAATGAAAAAGCCTTTTCGCAAACTTCACAGCTATATGGCTTCTCCTTTGTATGTATTCGTTTCAATGAAAAAGACTTTTCACAAACTTCACAGCTATACGGCTTCTCCTTTGTATGTATTCTCATGTGCGTTACCAGATTTCGTTTCAATGAAAAAGCCTTTTCACAAACTTCACAGCTATATGGCTTCTCCTTTGTATGTATTCTAATGTGAGTTACTAGACTATGTTTATGGGAGAAAGCCTTTTCACAAACTTCACAGCTATACGGCTTCTCCTTTGTATGTATTCTCATATGCGTTACTAGATTTCGTTTCAATGAAAAAGCCTTTTCGCAAACTTCACAGCTATATGGCTTCTTCTTTGTATGTATTCTAATGTGATTTACTAGACTATGTTTATGGAAGAAAGCCTTTTCACAAACTTCACAGCTATACGGCTTCTCCTTTGTATGTATTCTCATGTGCGTTACCAGATTTCGTTTCAATGAAAAAGCCTTTTCAGAAACTTCACAGCTATAATGCTTTTCCTTTGTATGTATTCTAATATGAGTTACTAGAGTATGTTTATGGGAGAAAGCCTTTTCACAAACTTCACAGCTATATGGCTTCTCCTTTGTATGTATTCTCATGTGCGTTACCAGATTTCGTTTCAATGAAAAAGCCTTTTCGCAAACTTCACAGCTATATGGCTTCTCCTTTGTATATATTCTAATGTGAGTTACTAGACTATGTTTTTTGGAGAAAGCCATTTCACAAACTTCACAGGTATATGGCTTCTCCTTTGTATGTATTCTCATGTGCGTTACTAGATTTCGTTTCAATGAAAAAGCCTTTTCGCAAACTTCACAGCTATATGGCTTCTCCTTTGTATGTATTCTAATGTGATTTACTAGACTATGTTTATGGGAGAAAGCCTTTTCACAAACTTCACAGCTATACGGCTTCTCCTTTGTATGTATTCTCATGTGCGTTACCAGATTTCGTTTCAATGAAAAAGCCTTTTCACAAACTTCACAGCTATATGGCTTTTCCTTTGTATGTATTCTAATGTGAGTTACTAGACTATGTTTATGGGAGAAAGCCTTTTCACAAACTTCACAGCTATACGGCTTCTCCTTTGTATGTATTCTCATGTGCGTTACCAGATTTTTTTTTTCAATGAAAAAGCCTTTTCACAAACTTCACAGCTATATGGCTTCTCCTCTGTATGTATTCTCATGTGCGTTACCAGATTTCGTTTCAATGAAAAAGCCTTTTCACAAACTTCACAGCTATATGGCTTTTCCTTTGTATGTATTCTAATGTGAGTTACTAGAGTATGTTTATGGGAGAAAGCCTTTTCACAAACTTCACAGCTATACGGCTTCTCCTTTGTATGTATTCTCATGTGCGTTACTAGATTTCGTTTCAATGAAAAAGCCTTTTCGCAAACTTCACAGCTATATGGCTTCTCCTTTGTATGTATTCTAATGTGATTTACTAGACTATGTTTATGGGAGAAAGCCTTTTCACAAACTTCACAGCTATACGGCTTCTCCTTTGTATGTATTCTCATGTGCGTTACCAGATTTCGTTTCAATGAAAAAGCCTTTTCACAAACTTCACAGCTATATGGCTTTTCCTTTGTATGTATTCTAATGTGAGTTACTAGAGTATGTTTATGGGAGAAAGCCTTTGCACAACCTCACAGCTATACGGCTTCTCCTTTGTATGTACTCTCATGTGAATCGTGAGTTTGCTCTTACAAACTTCACAAACAATACCTTTCCTTTCCTCATCGCTTTTTCTATGTAGAAGCTCTTCATTGCCTTCGCTGTGCGCCGCCTGATCCTCACCTGATGACCCCTTGGGCCCAAAATCCTCAGCCACGAATGGAGCTGCTGGCAATGCGTCATTGGAATCTTCAATCACATTACTTGAGTCTCTTTCAAAATCTTCCTGTTTGAGATCTTTATAGAAGGGAAATCCATGCTCTATTGCTGCCTTGCTCACTTCATCCCTCGCTTCATCTGCGTAATCAAGGCTTTCTTCCTTAATTTCCACACACGTCTCTTCGGTGACACCTTCGCTGGCCTCTTCCTTGATTGCGACCCCTGCGCCGTAGATTTCCCCGTCCCTGAGTGGGGCCAAAGGCAGCCAGTCCGACAGGAAGCTCATCGTCGGACTTCTGAAGATAATATACAACAACAAAAGTAATATGACTGATAATATTACTCCATGAAGTTCTTAGGAACATTTTATCTTTAATGCTAAATATTTGTGCTAAAAATGTTGGTAATAACAAAAACCACAGATGATATTAATGCCACGAAAAAAATGAATACATATTCATGCATATTCATGCATATTTATGCATATTCATACATATTCAGACACATATTCATACTCATTCAGACACATATTCATACTCATTCAGACACATATTCATACTCATTCAGACACATATTCATACTCATTCAGACACATATTCATACTCATTCAGACACATATTCATATTCATTCAGACACATATTCATATTCATTCAGACACATATTCATACTCATTCAGACACATATTCATATTCATTCAGACACATATTCATACACAGGTAAGTTCCATACCTGATTTCAACACGGTCAACGATGTGATTAGAAGAGGTTTCCTTCGCTCTCCACACAGCTGACCTTCCACCACCCGAGTGCTGCCTTTCCTTCGGCGTCAACGCAGGAGACTCTTCGCTCACCGAAGCCGTGGCTCGACTGAACTGCGAGAGGCGGAGGGAGAGCAAGGGAACTCCAGGCTTCCCCCAGGTCTTGGGGGACGAGGAAGGGCAACCGCCATGCCTTTCCACTTGTTCAGGAACTGCTTGTTTCAAGAGAAGGAAAATTGTATTTGTTGATGTGTTCAGAATAATTCCATTAATGATTGATAATAAAGACATGATAGGAATAAAGATGGCGAGAATTAAGATATCAATATTAGTAATCATAATAATAATAATAATAGAAGAAATTGTAATTGTAAAAAATAACGATAAAAATAATGAATAGGAACACTTTCCATAATTATTATATTGGTAATGGCAATATCAATGATAATGGTGATAATTGTAATAATGGTAGAAATGATAATGGCAATGAGGATAATGGTATTAACAATAATGATTTTGGTAATAAAGGCGATGCTATTAGTGATAATAAAAAGGATAATGATAATGGTAATAACAATCGTGACACTCATGATAATGGTAATAATGAACAAAATATTTATGATGATAATGATAACATTGATCGTGGTTCTGATATAATGATTAAATGATATATATGATGATAACGATGATAATGAATATCATGATAATAACGATGATAATGAATATCATGATGATAACGATGATAATGAATATCATGATAATAACGATGATAATGAATATCATGATAAATATAATGATAATGATATTAATGATGAATATGGCGAAAAGGATAAAGACAATAAAAGTTATACTTATGAATATTATGAAAATGGTAAATGTGATAACAATAATGACAATGACGAGATTGTTAGAAATTATGAAATTAGAACCTATGATAATTCAAATCATGATTATGATGGTCATAATAATGATCTGTTAAATTATTTCAATTATGATGAAAAGGATGATTTTCATGGTGATTATAATCATGATAAGCTTCATGATCATGATAAACATGTGAATGAGGATGATACTAATAATGATACGAAAGATAATGTTTATGATATTGATAATAGTAATAATGACAATAATGTTCCGATTTCTGTCAATGATGATAGTAATAAAGTGATCACGACGGTAATGATAACAATAATGGTAATTATAATAACAATATTAGTAGTCCTGTTGGTAATGATTATGAAAATATTATAAAGATAATAGTTTAATGAGGGTGATAATAATGATGATAATGACACAAATAATTATAACAATATTATAGGTAATAATAATGATGATGAAAATAATGTAGGCAATAACCATAATGACAATATAACTAATTATAGACAATGTCAATGCTAACCAAGAAAATATTATTTAATTACGATGATAATGATGACAGTAAGGGTGATTATACTGACAACAATAATCCAAATGGTGATAAAGATATCCAAATTAGCGATAAAGTTAATCATGACCCTAATTTCCATTAGAGGATAATGATGATCTCAAACATGATAATCGTTCTTATCACCAAGATCATTATTATCACAACCAAGACACTAATGAACCTTTTCATGATTATCGTGTATATTATTAGCATCAGCATTACTACCGGGATTATCGTTACCACTATCGCTATTACCACGATTATCATTACCATTATCATCATCATTACCATTATCATTCTCATTACCATTATCATTCTCATTAACATTATCATTCTCATTACCATTATCATGATCATTACCATTATCATTCTCATTACCATTATCATTACCATTATCATCATCATTACCATTATCATCATCATTACCATTATCATCATCATTACCATTATCATCATCATTACCATTATCATCATCATTACCATTATCATCATCATTACCATTATCATTCTCATTACCATTATCATTCTCATTACCATTATCATCATCATTACCATTATCATTATCATTACCATTATCATTCTCATTACCATTATCATTATCAAAAACATCATCGTCTTTTTAACCACGATTAGTGT
The DNA here is from genome assembly GCF_977035675.1 of Penaeus japonicus. NCBI lineage: Eukaryota > Metazoa > Arthropoda > Malacostraca > Decapoda > Penaeidae > Penaeus > Penaeus japonicus. The sequence continues at coordinate 36,420,452 of NW_028234429.1, read as the reverse complement.
TAGCACCATTATTATCATTGTCATAATTATCTTCTTCTCCATTATTATCATTATTGTTATTATCATCATCATTGATATCGCATTTGCCAACTTCATCATTAATGACATTATCATTGATGTTAATATAATTGATATCGACTTTCTTTTTATCCTCATCATTATTCCATTCTTACTATTCATTGTTGTCATCGTTGCTTCATATAGTTACCATTTCTATTACCATTGATATTACTACATTTATATTTAATTTTATTTAGTTTCATCTTATTTTAGTTATTCATATAATCTTATGCTTTTATAATAGTAATGATTATGATAGTATCAAGGATGATGATAATTGTAATGGTACTGATAATGATAATAATGATAATGATGATAATAGTAATGATAATGATGATGATGATAATAATGATAATGATGATGATAATGATAATGAGGATAATAATGATAATGTTGATGATAATGACCAAGAAAATGATAATAATGATGTTGATAATGATGATGAAGATGATAATGATAAAGATGATGATGATAATGTTAATGATAATGCTGATGATAATGATAATGATAAAGATGATAATGATGATGACAATGATTATGATGATAATGAAATTGATGATGATAATGATGATGATAATGAGAATTATGAGAATGATGATGATAATGATAATGTTGATGATAACGATAATGATGATGATAATGATAATGATGATGATAAAAATGATAATGATGATAATCATGAAAATGATGATAATAATGATAATGATGATGATAATAATGATGGTAATAATGATAATGATGATAATAATGATAATGATGAATATAATAATGATAATGATGATAATGATGATGCTTCTCCTTTGTATGTATTCTCATGTGCGTTACCAGATTTCGTTTCAATGAAAAAGCCTTTTCAGAAACTTCACAGCTATATGGCTTTTCCTTTGTATGTATTCTAATATGAGTTACTAGAGTATGTTTATGGGAGAAAGCCTTTTCACAAACTTCACAGCTATACGGCTTCTCCTTTGTATGTATTCTCATGTGCGTTACCAGATTTCGTTTCAATGAAAAAGCCTTTTCGCAAACTTCACAGCTATATGGCTTCTCCTTTGTATGTATTCGTTTCAATGAAAAAGCCTTTTCACAAACTTCACAGCTATACGGCTTCTCCTTTGTATGTATTCTCATGTGCGTTACCAGATTTCGTTTCAATGAAAAAGCCTTTTCGCAAACTTCGCAGCTATATGGCTTCTCCTTTGTATGTATTCTAATGTGAGTTACTAGACTATGTTTATGGGAGAAAGCCTTTTCACAAACTTCACAGCTATACGGCTTCTCCTTTGTATGTATTCTCATGTGCGTTACTAGATTTCGTTTCAATGAAAAAGCCTTTTCGCAAACTTCACAGCTATATGGCTTCTCCTTTGTATGTATTCTAATGTGAGTTACTAGAGTATGTTTATGGGAGAAAGCCTTTTCACAACCTCACAGTTATACGGCTTCTCCTTTATATGTACTCTCATGTGAATCTTGAGTTTGCTCTTACAAACTTCACAAACAATACCTTTCCTTTCCTCATCGCTTTTTCTATGTAGAAGCTCTTCATTGCCTTCGCTGTGCGCCGCCTGATCCTCACCTGATGACCCCTTGGGCCCAAAATCCTCAGCCACGAAAGGAGCTGCTGGCATTTCGTCATTGGAATCTTCAATCACATTACTTGAGTCTCTTTCAAAATCTTCCTGTTTGAGATCTTTATAGAAGGGAAATCCATGCTCTGTTGCTGCCTTGCTCACTTCATCCCTCGCTTCATCTGCGTAATCAAGGCTTTCTTCCTTAATTTCCACACACGTCTCTTCGGTGACACCTTCGCTGGCCTCTTCCTTGATTGCGACCCCTGCGCCGGAGATTTCCCCGTCCCTGAGTGGGGCCAAAGGCAGCCAGTCCGACAGGAAGCTCATCGTCGGACTTCTGAAGATAATATACAACAACAAAAGTAATATGATAATATTACTCCATGAAGTTCTTAGGAACATTTTATCTTTAATGCTAAATATTTGTGCTAAAAATGTTGGTAATAACAAAAACAACAGATGATATTAATGCCACGAAAAAAAATGAATACATATTCATGCATATTCATGCATATTTATGCATATTCATACATATTCATACATATTCAGACACATATTCATACTCATTCAGACACATATTCATACTCATTCAGACACATATTCATACTCATTCAGACATATTCATATTCATTCAGACACATATTCATATTCATTCAGACACATATTCATATTCATTCAGACACATATTCATATTCATTCAGACACATATTCATATTCATTCAGACACATATTCATATTCATTCAGACACATATTCATACTCATTCAGACACATATTCATATTCATTCAGACACATATTCATATTCATTCAGACACATATTCATATTCATTCAGACACATATTCATATTCATTCAGACACATATTCATACTCATTCAGACACATATTCATATTCATTCAGACACATATTCATACACAGGTAAGTTCCATACCTGATTTCAACACGGTCAACGATGTGATTAGAAGAGGTTTCCTTCGCTCTCCACACAGCTGACCTTCCACCACCCGAGTGCTGCCTTTCCTTCGGCGTCAACGCAGGAGACTCTTCGCTCACCGAAGCCGTGGCTCGACTGAACTGCGAGAGGCGGAGGGAGAGCAAGGGAACTCCAGGCTTCCCCCAGGTCTTGGGGGACGAGGAAGGGCAACCGCCATGCCTTTCCACTTGTTCAGGAACTGCTTGTTTCAAGAGAAGGAAAATTGTATTTGTTGATGTGTTCAGAATAATTCCATTAATGATTGATAATAAAGACATGACAGGAATAAAGATGGCGAGAATTAAGATATCAATATTAGTAATAATAATAATAATAATAATAGAAGAAATTGTAATTGTAAAAAATAACGATAAAAATAATGAATATGAACACTGTCCATAATTATTATATTGGTAATGGCAATATCAATGATAATGGTGATAATTGTAATAATGGTAGAAATGATAGTGGCAATGAGGATAATGGTATTAACAATAATGATATTGGTAATAAAGGCGA
>NW_028234429.1:36407327-36412327 GCF_977035675.1 Penaeus japonicus | reverse complement strand
GATCTGATCTGTTGTTTCTTTCAATTTGTTAACCTTATTTTTCTTGTTTCTTAACATGATCCTTCAATCTCTTGGTATAATATTCTTGTTTCTTGTTTTCTGGGGGAACAAGCATTCTACAAACATCATTACATGCATTATAAAGCTTCTCTAGTATATCATTTGGTGTTAAGAGGACGTCAATATCTTTCAACGACTTTTCTTTAAAGATCTGAGACTCTCTTTTATGCTTCAGCTACCTGTTTTTCACTAATTTTCTGATTATTTAACTTACTCATTGTGATTTTAATTATTTTGTGGTATGATTGAGCTGTATAAGTTGATAATATGTTGTGTACATCTTCCCCTAATCTAATAAAAATTAATAATAATAAAAATATATATATATATATATAATATATGTATATATGTATATATATATATATATATATATATATATATATATATATTATATATATATATATATATATATATATATATATATATATATATATATATATATATATATATATATATATATATATATATATATATATATATATATATATATATATATATATATATATATATATATATAATATATATATATATATATTATATATATATATATATATATACGCATATATACACACATGCATATGGATTTATCTGCCTTTATCTCTGTCTATTTCTTTATATGTCCATTCCTTTATCTATCTCTTCATCTATCTGCCTTTATGTCCGTCTACCTCATCACCAATCTGCCTCCCTCTGTGTCTGTCTGTTTATCTCTCTATCTCTCTGTGTCTGTCTGTTTATCTCTCTATCTCTCTGTGTCTGTCTGTTTATCTCTCTATCTCTCTGTGTCTGTCTGTTTATCTCTCTATCTCTCTGTGTCTGTCTGTTTATCTCTCTATCTCTCTGTGTCTGTCTGTTTATCTCTCTATCGCTCTGTGTCTGTCTGTTTATCTCTCTATCTCTCTGTGTCTGTCTGTTTATCTCTCTATCTCTCTGTGTCTGTCTGTTTATCTCTCTATCTCTCTGTGTCTGTCTGTTTATCTCTCTATCTCTCTGTGTCTGTCTGTTTATCTCTCTATCTCTCTGTGTCTGTCTGTTTATCTCTCTATCTCTCTGTGTCTGTCTGTTTATCTCTCTATCTCTCTGTGTCTGTCTGTTTATCTCTCTATCTCTCTGTGTCTGTCTGTTTATCTCTCTATCTCTCTGTGTCTGTCTGTTTATCTCTCTATCTCTCTGTGTCTGTCTGTTTATCTCTCTATCTCTCTGTCTGTTTATCTCTCTATCTCTCTGTGTCTGTCTGGTTATCTCTCTATCTCTGTGTGTCTGTCTGTTTATCTCTCTATCTCTCTGTGTATGTCTGTTTATCTCTCTATCTCTCTGTGTCTGTCTGTTTATCTCTCTATCTCTCTGTCTGTTTATCTCTCTATCTCTCTGTGTCTGTCTGTTTATCTCTCTATCTCTGTGTGTCTGTCTGTTTATCTCTCTATCTCTCTGTGTCTGTCTGGTTATCTCTCTATCTCTGTGTGTCTGTCTGTTTATCTCTCTATCTCTCTGTGTCTGTCTGTTTATCTCTCTATCTCTCTGTGTCTGTCTGTTTATCTCTCTATCTCTCTGTGTCTGTCTGTTTATCTCTCTATCTCTCTGTGTCTGTCTGTTTATCTCTCTATCTCTCTGTGTCTGTCTGTTTATCTCTCTGTCTCTCTGTGTCTGTCTGTTTATCTCTCTATCTCTCTGTGTCTGTCTGTTTATCTCTCTATCTCTCTGTGTCTGTCTGTTTATCTCTCTATCTCTCTGTGTCTGTCTGTTTATCTCTCTATCTCTCTGTGTCTGTCTGTTTATCTCTCTATCTCTCTGTGTCTGTCTGTTTATCTCTCTATCTCTCTGTGTCTGTCTGTTTATCTCTCTATCTCTCTGTGTCTGTCTGTTTATCTCTCTATCTCTCTGTGTCTGTCTGTTTATCTCTCTATCTCTCTGTGTCTGTCTGTTTATCTCTCTATCTCTCTGTGTCTGTCTGTTTATCTCTCTATCTCTCTGTGTCTGTCTGTTTATCTCTCTATCTCTCTGTGTCTGTCTATTTATCTCTCTATCTCTCTGTGTCTGTCTGTTTATCTCTCTATCTCTCTGTGTCTGCTGGTAGGCGAATGCTCATAAGCGGATTGACGGTCATGCAGCTGTTCACATGTGGGATGTTTGGACGCGTGACATATCCTGGCCAGATAAGAGCTTGATTCTGGACTGATTGTAGTTTGGCCATTTGGCTTTAGGAGAGAGAGAGAGTGTTTGTGTGTGTGTGAGGTGTTCTGTACCTCCCATGCAATATTTGAAATCCTTTATTTTTTGCTTGCAGTGAATACAATCTGCAATTGTGTTAGTGACAACTGTACACAATTATATATTTATCTATATCATTATTACAATATATAATATATTTATTTATATCATTATTAATATAATATATAATTACAATTATATATTGTAACACAATTATATATCTATTGATTTTCCAAAGTTATTATAAAAAGAGTAATAAAAAAATGTACAGGGATAGTCTCCACGCAATATTTTCAATGGCAGTATTCTAGAGCTAATGAATGCAATTTGATAACTAAGGAAGAAACATGAGCAGCCAACTACTTATCTCTGAAGCAAAATTGTGTGACGGCAGAGTCCAATCACGTAAGTTCCATGGGGTCAAAGGGGAAGGAAACACCTCCGTGTCTCGGAGCAGACTGATTGATTGTTCCTACAATACAGTGTACGCACAGTATGTGCCAAATTACCATACGGATTGTTTTGTCAAGAAAATCAGTGCGACCACTCGTTTAGTGGGACACACAGGTACTCCGCTGGTCTCCGAGCAGAGAGCAGGCCTACTGCTGATTGAGAGCGGTCAAACGCTCGAGCAAATCATGCAATTGCATTGACCAAGCAACGTTGCAGGAAGATGGGTTCCTCAGCTCACAGTTGCAGGAAAACGTTTTCCTCTGCTTATATATATACATATATATATATATATATATATATATATATATATATATATATATATACATACACATATATACGTATATATGTATATATATATATATACGTATATATATACATATATATATGTATATATATACGTATATATATATATATATATATATATATATACATATATATGTATATATGTATATATATATATATATATATATATATATATATATATATATATATATATATATAAATAAATATAAACAAGATATATATAAAAAATATATATATATATATATTTATATATATATATATATGTATATATGAAGCAAGCACATATATATATATATAATAGATATATATATATATATATATATATATATATATAATATATATATATATATATAAACAGAGGAAAACGTTTATATATATATATAAATATATATGTATATATATATATATATATATATATATATATATATATATATATATACATATATATGTATATATGTATATATATATATAATATATATATATATATATATTATATATATATATATGTATATATATATATATATATATATATATATATATATATATATATATATACATATATATATATAATTTATCTTTTAATATAACCTGGAAAGAATCATCTACATTCTTTGAAACAGTATTCCGTAATATCAACGTTTTTCTTCCTGCATCTAATACAGAAAACGCTAAGGAAGAACAAACTTTTTATCGCCATCAATTTTTTTTTTTTTTTTTTTTTTTTTGGTACGTATATTCTTTTATTTATGACTGACACTGGTTAAGAGGAACCAACAATAATACAATGAGTGATCTCTCTCTCTCTCTCTCTCTCTCTCTCTCTCTCTCTCTCTCTCTCTCTCTCTCATCTAGAGCCGACTTCGTTGCGACGTGAAATCCGATCTCTAGTTGCAATCTCCCTCATCCTTCTCTACATCTCAGAGACCTGAAGTATGAAGTCTCTCTCTCTCTCTCTCTCTCTCTCTCTCTCTCTCTCGCTTTCTCTCACTTTAGCTGACAGAGGCCGGGCCGCCTCGTGCATATAGCCCGGGCGAAGCGACGTCTTCGCAAATCTCTCTGAACTGAACTGATCTCTCTCTGGGGAGGCTGCGCGCAAGTATGTCTGTTTGTCACTTTGTGTGTATGTGTGTGTGTTTGCTTGTGTGTATATATTTGAGTGTTTGCTTGCGTGTTTATATGTGTATGTGTATTTGCTTGTGTATATGTGTATGTGTGTTTGCTTGTGTGTATGTATGTGTGTTTCCTTGTGTGTATGTGTGTGTGTTTGTTTGTGTGTGTTTGCTTTTGTGTATGTGTGTGTGTGTTAGCTTGCGTGTTTATATGTATGTATGTTTGCTTGTGTGTATGTGTGTGTGTTTGCTTTTGTGTATGTGTGTGTGTTTGCTTGTGTGTATGTGTGTGTGTTAGCTTGCGTGTTTGTATGTGTATGTGTGTTTGCTTGTGTGTATATGTGTATGTATGTTTGCTTGTGTGTTTGTGTGTGTGTTAGCTTGTGTGTATATTAAAAAAAAAGTTTGAGTGTTTGCTTGTGTGCTTACATGGGTTGGGGGGGGGGGGTGGGGGGGGGGGGGGGGGGGATGTGATGAGTGTTTGCTTATGTGTATGAGTGTGTGTTTGCTTGTGTGTCTACCTGTGTGTATACGTGTGTGAGTGTGTGTATGAGTGTGTGTTTGTGTGTGCAGTAAATCCTATGGTATTATCTCCAAAGGTATGGGATGTTACACTCATGCAGTGGGCCAGGTTATCCACAAGACACATGCTGTCAAAATATGGTGAAAAGCGTGAGAAAGGAAAATTCTCGTCGCTTGGACCTTTGAGCTAAAATGACTCACTGGATCATTTAACTTCAATTCAGGAATATTGAGAAGAAAGGACAATGGTCATCAATAAGAGGTGAAGGAGGAATGTAGGAGGGAAGGGGGAAGGGAAAGAGGGAGGAGGAAGGGGAAGATAAGGGAGAGGGGGGTGGGATGGAG
>NW_028234429.1:36401966-36407227 GCF_977035675.1 Penaeus japonicus | reverse complement strand
TAAAGAGAGAGAGAAGAGATAATAAAAAGAAATAAAGAGATAGAGAGAGAGTAATGAAACACGTCTCAACATAGATACTGCTTCGTACATCTGCACTCTAAATCAAACCAAATATACGGCATTAAATTAAAATACATTTATTTCATTACCAGCTCGGGAAACCAAAACACAATCCAAGTCACCATCTGTAATTAGACTCTGTGCTCACCAGCTGTCAGGAAAAAAAAAAATTGGTTTGACAGCCAGTTGTCTATCGGACCACCTGAAAATACCAAGCTGTTTTCTTTTCGGATTTACAAGAATATCAGCTGTGTTTTGATTGTCAGTTGAACAAAAGCTGTTTCTTTTCGGAATTTAGCAATATCAGAGTGTGCTTGTGGAGGTCAGATAATACCAGCTCGTTTTTTGGATTTAAGGTATACCAGCTGTATTTGGGGGGAAGATGGAAAAATAACCAGCTATATTTTATTGAGAAATACCAGCTATGTTTGGGAAGTCAAACTTGGGGGATTTAAGAAAAGCAAACTGTGTTTTCTTTCTCGGATTTAAGACATACCAGCTGTGTTTGGAGGTCACAAATAATACAGCTGTTTTTCGGATTGAGAAATACCAGCTGTGTTTGCAAGTCAAAAGAATACCTGTTTATTTGTCTGTTATTGAAGGATAATACCAGCTGTATTTGGAAGTCAAGAATATCAGCTGTATTTTTTTGTATTGAGAAATTACCAGTTGTTTGTTTGGACAGAAGATGATAACCAGCTGTTTTTTACGCATTGAGGAAAATACTAGGTGTTTTGGAAGTTAAGAATACCAACTTGTTTTCTTCGGAAATTTTAAGGAATACCAGCTGTGTTTGGAAGAAGAATGCCAGTCTGCTTTTTTTTCTTTTTATTGAGAAATATTAAGTGTGTTTTATGAAAGTTAAGAAATACCAGCCTTTTTTTTCGGAATTTAAGAATTATCATGCTGTGTTTAGAAGTCTGAAATACCAGCTGATTGAGAAACTATTATATCTGTATTTCGAGGTCATAAATACCAGCTGTGTCGTTAAGCTCGTTTGATGATTGCAAAGGTATGTTCCATCTGTATTTGAACCACCCTCCCCAATCCAGAACATGAAAGAGGAGGGTGGGTGAGGGTGGGGGGGGGGGGGGGCGTGGAGGAGGGTTAATGGGTGGATACCTGTTACTCTCTCTCGTTCTAATCCTCATGTGGTCGAATGTTCCTTCTTTTGTCCCTTTGATCTACTTCTCTCCCTATTTCTATAATTACATCTTCCTTTAAGACACTTCGCCCTCATGCTTGTTGAGTCCGTATCTCCCTCTCTCTCCCCCTCCCCCTTTCCTTCTTCTAGATTCTTCTCCCGATTCCTCTTGCAAACCTCATTTGTGTTCAGTCAGTATCCCTCTCTCCCTCCTCCTCTGCCCCCCCCCCCACCTCCCCCTCCCCCCTCACTCACCGCCCCTCTCCCCCCACTCTTGTCCTCCCTCTAAACTCCTTCTTCCTTTGTTCCCCCTCCTCCCCCACCCTCCCTCTCTCCTTGCCTCTTTCTAAACCGTGTCTGTTTTATGTCAGTACCCCCATCTTCTTCCTCAGCTCCCCTCCTCCTCTCCCCCTCCTCCACCCCCTCCTCTACCCACTAAAACCCTCTCCCTCCCACCCTCTCATCCTCCCTCCCTCCCTCCCTCCCTCCAAACCTCTTCATCAGCTCCCTCCCCCCCCCTCCTCCTACTCACTCCCCCTCCCTCCCTCCAAACCTCACATGTGTTAGGTCAGTACCCCTTTCTTCCTCAGCCCCCCTCCCTCTCCCTCTCCCTCTCCGTCTCCCTCTCCCTCTCCCTCTCCCCCTCCTCTATGACCTTGAGACGATGACCAGCACTTATCTTAAGATGTCAGTGTCCTAGTTATTCCTTCTTGTGTGTTCTACGGCTTTTATCAGAAATGTTTTTAATCCCGTTACCCGTTCCTTCCTTCGGCATAACAACTCTCTATTTTCTTTCTTTTTCTCTTCTCTCCTTTTTTTCCTTTTGATCTTCTGTTTCTCCTCCACGTTTTTTTTTTTAATTACGTTAATATAATGTTCATAGATGTATCCGTATCTACTTCAGATATGGCTGCGTGTGTGTGTGTTCTATTAACAGTAACGTTTTCATATGAAAAACGAGCTTTATCATTATCACCATCATTATTAATAACAAAAATAACTACTATAATAATGATATAGTAATGACAACAATGATGATAATAATATTGATAATAATAATAATAAAGATAACAATAACGCTAATAAAAACGATGATAATAACAACAAAACAACAATAATTACGAATAGTAAATTCAAAAAAGAAAAAGAGAGAGAGAGAGAGAGAGAGAAAAAAAAAAAAAACACGTTTTCAGAAGGAATTTTCATTATCATGTAATTACCAACGTTGTTATCCTTATCTTTTTATCTCTCTCGTCTCTTTATCTTGATCTTCCAATCTTCCTCTTCTCATTTGCCATCATCTTTCAGTATCACCGTTAGTTTCATGGTCGTATTATCTCGTTTTTCCCCTCTCCTTTCAATCATCTTTGATTATCGTTCTTCGTGACTTCCAAATAAGGTAATGGATTTCACAGCTGACTTCGCCTGAGGAATTTGGACTTTTTTTTTTTTCTTTTTTTTTGGCGGGGGGAGGGGGTGTCTTTATTTGTGTTCGTTTTTGTTTTCGTTATTTTTACGTTCTACTTTTCTTTTTTTAGAATTATTATTTCTTAGAATCTCTTTTTCTATATTTTCAAAATATTATCAAATATGTATCAAAATATTCTAATTTTGTTCGCTATTGATTTCGATTTCTGTTTTTTTTTTTTTTTTTTTTTATAAATTCTATTATTTTTTTTTTTTTTTTTTTTTACTTTTCTATCTTATCTATTTATTCATTTTTATATATCATTGTGTAGATTGTCTCCTTTCTCCCGTCCTTCTTTTTATACTTCACCCTCATTCTCCTCCTTTTTTCTTTTTTTCCTTCCCTCTTTCCCTCTTCACCATCATCATCATCCTCTTGACTTCTTCCCCATCTCCTATTTATCTAATTTTCTCTCTCCCCTCCTCTCATCTTTTAAAAAATGGATGAAAAAAATGATAATGATAAAAAAGTAGTTTCTTTCATCTTTACTCAGAAATTATGTCACCGTTCGTAATGGAGAACATATTCTTACATGAATTTCTCTTTGTAATAGAAAAAAAAACACGAAAAATAAATAGAAAGATCAAAAACTAAATCAAACATTTTTATTTTTTTAAGACGACCTATTCGTTTGACTTCCTATGACTCCTCCCCTCTTCTGTACTTCTTTCTGTCATGCCGAAATTTCTTTGTTGTCTGTCTTCCCTTTTCTTCTGTTTTTCTTTCTTTTACTTCTTTTTTCTCTTCTTCTTCTTCTTCTTCTTCCGAAACTCCTTCCATCTTCTTCTTCTTCTTCTTCTTCCGAAACTCCCTCCTCCTTCTTCTTCCTCTTCCGAAACTCCTTCCTTCTTCTTCTTCTTCTTCTTCTTCCGAAACTCCCTCCTTCCTTCCTCCTCTTCTTCTTCTTCTTCCTCCTCCTCTTCTTCTTCTCCTTCTTCCAAAACTTCTTCCTCTTCTCAAACTTCATCTGTGACCTCGCCATCGCCATATAAGGGAGGAAAAGGGCTTGCTTCACACCCTCTCTTCTCAGACTGGACCTTCTTTGAGGAATGGGAAAAGAGGGGTGGGGGGGGTGGGGGGGGAGGGGGGATGGATGGGGAGGGGGATGGAGGGGGAGAGGGGGTACAGGGAGGGGGTGGAAAGGGGGGGGGGGATGTGATGAGGATGGGAGAGGTGGGAGAATGAGGAGGAGGGAGTGAGAACAAAAAGGTCTTTGGTTACCTTTGAAAAGTTCTTAGGTTGACCTGTTGCTTTGGTTGACCTGTTTGCTTCAGAGAGGGAAAGTGGAGATGGGGGGGGGGGGGGCGGGGATGGATAGATAGATAGATAGATAGATAGATAGAGAGAGAGAGAAGAGAGGAGAGAGAGAGAGTGAGAGAGAAAACAGAGAGGAGAGAGAGAGAGAGAGAGAAGAGAGGAGAGAGAGAGAGAGGAGAAGAGAGAGAGAGAGAGAGAGACCACAACCCCACACCACCCACCCCCCTACCCCCGCTCCACTACAAGAGATAAGACGAAAGAGGGTGAGGAGAGAAGAGAGAGAGGAGAGAGAGAGAGAGAGAGAGAGAGAGAGGAGAGAGAGAGAGAGAGAGGAGAGAGAGAGGAGGAAGTCTCGAGAGAGAGAGAGAGGAGAGAGAGAGAGAAGAGAGAGAGAGAGAGAGAGAGAGAGAGAGAGAGAGAGAGAGAGAGAGAGATAGAGAGAGAGAGAGAGAGAGAGAGAGAGAAAGAGAGGGAGATGGACTAATGTACGCGTTAAAAAGTGGATTGTGGGTATATAAGTGTGAGTGTGTGTGCGTGTGTGTGTATGTGAATATGTGTGTGTGTGCGTGTTTGTGTGTGTTGTGCGTGTGTATATATGTGCGTGTATGTGTTTGTGTGAGAAAAGTGAAACATATATATAAAAATGAAAGATGAAGAAGAAGAAGTTGAAAAGAAGAGCAAGAAGTAGAAGAAACCGAAGAAGATGAAGAAGCAGAAGAAGAAAAGAGGAAGTAGAATAAGAAGTAAATGATGAAGAAGAAGAAAAAGAAGATAATGAATACGAAGAGGGAGAATAAGAATAAGAAAGAAAAAGAAGAAGAAGAGAAAAAAAAAAAAAAAAAAATATAAAAAAAAAAAAAAAAAAAAAAAAAAAAGGGAGAAGAAACAAAAGAAAGAAAAAGATGAAGAAGAAGATGGAGAAGAAGACGAAGAGGAAGGCGAAGAAGGAGGAGGGATCAGAGAAAGAATAAAAGGAGAAGAACGAATGATAATGATAATGATAGTGATAAAGATAATATGATATAATAATAACAATAAGGATAATAACACCAGAAATGATAACAACAATAATGATGATTATGATAATAATGATGCTGATGATAGTAATAATCATGACAGTAATATTAAGAGTAATGATAATACTAATAGTAAGAAGAGTAAGAAGAAAAATGAAGAATAGGAGGCAAAAGATACAGAGAGAAGAAAAAGAGAAAGAAGAAGAGGGAGGAGAAGAAGAAGAAGAAGAAGTGATACAGGAAGAAGAAGAAGAAAAAAAGAAGGAGAGGAAGAAGAGGAAGAAGAAGAATAAAAAGGAGGAGAAGTAGAAGAAGA
>NW_028234429.1:36381966-36384466 GCF_977035675.1 Penaeus japonicus | reverse complement strand
ATATATATATATATATATATATATATATATATATATATATATATATATATATATATATACAGATGACACCAATCTAAAGATTTCTTCGACATCAAAAACATAATTTTCACTCATCATTACAACCCTATTCCTTCATTTCCTCATTTATTTTTATTTCTCTTCCGCTTCCTCTTCCCTCTTTATCTTCTCCCTCATCTCTGCTTTACTTAATTTCTCCTCTCCATACCTTCGTAAATAACAATTAAAAAAAAAAAAAAAAAATCACGCAAACGGTTAAAATAATATATCGCTTGACCGCTGTGTCTGAATTGTTCGTTATTTTTCCGTAAGGTTTCGATTTATTTCTTTTTTTCCGTCGGAATGTCGTTGGTTTTTAATACGACGTTATGGCTGAGAGTAGGTTATCTACATGGAAATATAGAGAGAAAGGTGTAATTATTGGTATCATATTATTATTACTGTTGATATTATCCTTATCAACATTATCCTTATTATCATTATTATTATCATTATTATTATTATCATTATGATTATTATATTACTTTTATTGATATTGTTGCTATTATTCTCATTCTCATTATCATCATCATTATTATCGTTACTGTTGTGGTTATTTTCTTTATCATTATTATCATCATTAACATCATCATCATCATAATTATTATAATCATCATTATCATCATCATTATTATGTTAGGATTCTTACTGTCATCAGTTTTACTATCATAATTACTATCATTGTCATTTTCATATCCATTTAGTCATCAGTTTTGTTATTGTTATCATTATCATTATTTCATTATCATTATTGTTATCATTAACATCACTATGGTTGTTATCATCATCATATCATTATTATCATTATCATCGTTATCACCAATATCATTATTGTTGTTGTTATCAATATCATTATCATCCTTTTCATAATCATTAATATTACTATGATTATGATCATTTTCATAATATAATTTTTATTATTACCATCATCATTATCATTATTGTTGTGTTGTTATCAATATCATCATCATGTTCATTATCATTAATATAATTATTATCATCAATATCACCATCGTTATTATTGTTATAATTATCAAAATGACTATCATTATCATTATTACCATTATCATCATAATCATTATCGTCTGTGTTATTATCATTATCACTATCATAATCCTTATTATCATCATCATTACCGTATTTGTTATCATCATCACTATCATCACCATCATCATTCTTATCATCATCATCATTATTATCATTTCCTTTTCACATCATTTGTCCTTAGGTTCGCAAAAGTGACATTGGAAAGTAATTGATATTATGCAAATGACTGTTATGATTCTGGGAAATGAGTGAATGCATTCGTTAGATTTTGTCTTGAAGGACTTTTACTCGCTCGCTCCTTTAGATATAGAAATTGTTGTTTTGTTATATGTATGTGTGTGTGTGTGTGTGTGTGTGTGTGTGTGTATATATATATATATATATTTATATATATATATATATAATATATTTATATATATATATATATATATATATACATACATACATATATATATATATATATATATATATATCTATATATATATATATATATATATATATCTACATATATATTTATATCTATATAGTAAAAGAGAAAGAGGAGAGAGAGAAGAGAGAGAGAGAGAGAGGAGAGAGAGGAGAGAGAGAGGAGAGAGAGAGGAGAGAGAGAGAAAGAGAGAGACAGAGGAGAGAGAGAGGGAGAAGAGAGAGAGAGAAGAGAAGACACAGCGACAGAGAGAAGAGAGAGAGAGAGAGGAAGGAGACAGAGAGAGAGAGGGGGGGGGGTGAGGGGGGGAGAGACAAACAATCAGGACAGACAGACAGAGATAGAAACTGAAAGTGAAAGAGAGAAAGAGAGAAACAGGAGATGAGAGAGAGAAGAGAGGGAGAGAGATGAAGAGGTGAGGATCGAGAGAGAGATGAGAAGAGAGAAAGAGGTAGTGGTCGAATGAGGAGAAGAGAGATGAGAATAGAGAGAGGTGAAGAGAGAAGTGAGAAATGAAACAGAGAGAGAGAAACAGAGAGAAAAAGACATACAGACAAAGGAATGTAACTTTAATATAAGTAATTCGCAGTTCTTATCATCTCAACTGACTATCAAAATCATCAAGAATTAATGAATATATACACCATACATTAACCACCCTTTATAAAACAAAACCTCCATCAGAAATACCATACATATCAAAAACAAAATCCCTTTTCCAACTCGCACGCCAACCACAGCAACGATTTAAAACCAAATACACCATTGATAACAAAAATCTTCTTCCCTCAATTAAAAATAAAGATAAGACTGCCTAACCATAACACACGTGAAGTAATTCAAATGAAACAACAGGTAATTACAGGTAACCTCTGTTGGGTGTGATACGACACTTACAACACCAAATTCATGTTATTGTGATGTGTGCACTTAACGACACGTTTCTTGCAGGTAATTAGTTAAGTTAAT
>NW_028234429.1:36368610-36376866 GCF_977035675.1 Penaeus japonicus | reverse complement strand
AAAAGGGGTAAAAAAAGGATAAATATATACGGAATCTCACGATACTACAAAATGCTTAGATACACGTTAGAGCCGTTCTGATAATGCCACAAAGGAGATACAGTTAAATGCACTGATGATCGTTATATCAGAGCAAAAGGAATTGAGAAAAGAAAGGGGATATAAAAGAAAGAAAAAAATCCTAAACATATATACCATCTCGGATAATAACAAAGATGCTAAAAATACCATCTTAACCCTTTTGATAACGAAAGGAGTAAAATTTAAAGTGCGCTGATGTCGTTATATTATTAGCCAAAAATTTTTTATTTATATTTTTTTTGGATTGTCCCTGTATTTCTCTCACTTCCTTTTTTGCATAATATAACGATCGATCAGGCATTTAATTGTACTCTTTTCGTTATTCAAAAGGGTTTTTTATTTTTGTGTTTTTTTTATTTTTTTATTTTTTATTTATTTATTTTTTTTATTTTTTTTTTTTTTTTTTTGTTTTTTTTTTTTTTTTTTTTTTTAAAATTTATCTTTTTTTATTTTTTAGATTCTATTTGTTATTTTTATTTTTTTTTGTTTTTTTTTTTTTTTTTTTTTGTTTTTATTTTTTTATTTTTTTAGATTTATTTTTTTTGTTTTATTTTTTTTTTTAGTTTAAGATTGGAGTTTAATTATTTTGATAGTTTATTTATGTAAGAGGGTATTTTTAGCATCTTTGTTATTATCGGGAGATGTGTATATATTTAGGATTTTTTTTTTTTTTTTGATATCCCCTTTGTTCTCTCAATTCCTTTTTGCTATAATATAACGATCATCAGTGCATTTACATATAACTGTACTCCTTTTCGTTATCAAAAGGGTTAAAATGAGTCATTTTAGCATCTTTGGTATTTTCGGGAGATGTGTATATATTTAGCTTTTTTTTTTTTTTTTTTTTTGTTTTTGGATGTCCCTTTTGTTGTCTCTCAATTCCTTTTTGCTAATTAATATAACGATCATCAGCGAATTAAAATGGTATATCTAGCAGATTTGCATTGTTTATTAAAGAAAAAAACAATTGCGGAGGGAAAAAAGGTGGGGGCAAGAAAAAAAAATGCACGATCCTTAAAAAAATAAAAAAAAATAACATAAAATATCACAGTTACATCCATTTGTTAATGAAATTGGATTTAACGTTATTATGCGTCTGATTTTTTCGAGTTTATATATGTTAAAGGAAGAATTAAAAAAAAAAAAAAAAAAAAATAAGCAATATGCGAGAAAAAATATGTGGTGCAAGAAAAAAATAATGCACGATCCTGAAAAAAAAAAAACGCCACAAAAATACTTAAAAACACACATAAAAGCCAATCTGATAATCAAACAGATTAAAAGTAAATGCACTGATTTTCGTTATATTTAAGAAAAAAGCAATTACGAGATAAAAGGTGGAAGAAAAAATACACGATCCCGAAAAAAAAGCGAAAAAATCCTTAAGATACACGTTGAGAGACATTCTGATAATGAAACGGATTACAGTTAAATGGCAGCTGATTTTCGTTATATTAAAGGAAAAACCAATTACGAGAAAAAAGGTGCAAGAAAAAAAATGACGATCTTCAAAAAAAAAAAAAAAAAAAAAAAAAAAAAAAAAAAAAAAAGAAAATGCTTCAATACACGTTACAGCCATTCTGATAACGAAACGGATTACAGTTAAATGCACTGATTTTGGTAGTATCAAAGGAAAACAGCAATTGCGAGAAAAAGGTGCAGAAAAAAAATACACTAATACTGAAAAAAAGCGAAAAGACGAAATGCTTAATATACACGTTAGAGCCCAATTCTGATAATGGAAAGATATTACAGTATAATGCGATCTGACTCATTATAGTTTAAAAGGAATTAAGCAATGCAAGAAAAGAAATGACGATCGAGGAAAAAAAATGCACGAATCCCGAAAAAAAAAACAAAAAAATGTTTAGAAAAACACGTTAGAGCCATTCTGATAATGAAACGAATTACAGTTAAATTCGCTGACTTGTCCTGTATATCAAAGGAAAAAGCTCAATTGCGAGAAGAAAGGTGCAAGAAAAAAAAATGCGCGATCCTGAAAAAATGCCAAAAATGCTTAAATACACGTTCGAGCCATTCTGATAATGAAACGGAGTTGACCAGTTAAATGCGCTGATTTTCGCTATAGTAAAGAACAAAAGTAATTGCGACAGAATGAAAAGTTGCAGAGAAAAAAAAATGCACGATCCTGAAAAAAAACTAATAAAAATATTTAAAATATACGTTAGAGCCATTATGATAATGACACGGATTACAGTTAAATGCGCTGGTTTTCGTTTATATTAAAAGGAAATAAAGCTATTTCGAGAAAAAAGGTGCAAGAAAAAAATGCATGATCCTGAAAAAAATAACGAATCTATGCATTAAATTAAGCACGTTTAGCGCATGTTGATTCATGCAACTGATTACAGTTAAATACGCTGATTTCGTTATATACAAAAAAAAAAAAGGAAAAAGCAATTGCGGAGGCAAAAAAAAGGTGCAAGGAAAAAAAAATGCACGATACTGAAAAAAAACCCCAAAAATGCTTAAAGATAACACGTATGAGGCCATTCTGATAATAAAATGGAATACCAGTTAAATGCGGGCCGCCCCCCCTGATTTTTCGTTATATTAAAGAAAACAGCAATTTGCGAGCCGAGGAAAAAAAATGTGGGGCAAGAAAATAAATGCACCAAGGCGCTCCTGAAAAAAAGCCAAAAATGCTTAAAATACACGTTAGAGCCATTCTGTTAATGAAACGGATTACAGTTAAATGCGGGGATTTTCGTTATATTAAAGGCAAATCATTTGCGAGAAAAAAGGTGCAAGAAAAAAAAAGAAATGCAAGAGTCTGAAAAAAAAAACAAGAAATGCTTTAAATACACGTTATAGCCATTCTGATAATGAAATGGATTAAATGAGCTGATTTTAGGTTTAACAAAGGAAACAGCAATTGCGAGAAAAAAGATGCAAGAAAAAAAAAATCACTTGATTACCTTGAAAGATAAAGGCCGCCCCTCCACGCAAAAATTTCTTGAAATACACGTTAGAGCCCTCTTGATAACGAAAACAGAGTTACAGTTAAATGCGCTGTATTTTCGTTAGATTATTATATTAAATGAAAGAGCAATTCGAGGAAATAATTTTTTGGGTTGGGGCAGGAAAAAAAAAATTGCTCACGATCCTGAAAAAAAAAGCCAAAAATGCTTAAAATGACACGTCAGAGCTTTTCTGATAATGAATTGATTTACAGTTAAATTCCCTGATATTAGTCTTTTTTTTTTTTTTTTTTTTTTTTTTTTTTTTTTTCCCCTATATAAAAGGAAAAAGCAATTAAAATAGGTGCAAGAAAAAAATCGAAATCGATCCTGAAAAAAGCCAAAAATGTTTAAAAAGCACGTTAGAGTGCATTCTGATAAAATAAAAACGGATTAGAGTTAAATGCGCTGAATTTTGTTATATATATAAAGGAAAAAGTAATTCGTAGAAAAGAAAGGTGCAAGAAAAACAAAGCAGTTCCTGAAAGAAAAAGACAGGCCAAAAATTGGCTTAAAAATACACGTTAGAGCCATTTTGATACTGATATAATGAAAACGGATTGATTCACAGTTAAATGCGCTGATTTCGTCCGTTATTATTAAAGGAAAAAGCAGTAATTCGAGAAAAAAGGTGCAAGAAAAAAAAAATGCCTCGTTCCTGAAAAACAACCCCAAAAATGCTTAAAATGTACACGTTAGTAAGCCATTCTGATAATGAAACGGATTACAGGTTTAAATGCGCGTATTATTTCGAAGACACACGGCATATTAAAGGAAAAAAAAAATGGATTGCGAGAAAAATTGTGCAGGAAAAAAAAAATGCACGATCATGAAAAAAAAGCCAAAAATGCTTAAAATACGACGTTAGAGGGCCATTTGGATAATGAAACGGATTACAGTTAAATGCGCTAATTTTCGTTATATTAAATGAAAAAGCAATTGCGAGAAAAAAGGTGCAAGAAAAAAGAAATACATTATCCTGAAAAAAAGCCATAGGCCAAAATGCTTAAAAACACACGTTACAGATATACTGTAACGAAACGGATTAGAATTAAATGCGCTGATGTTGTTATTGTTTTTTTTTTATATATTTTTTAAAGGAAAAAGCAATTGCGACCGGAAAAAAAGAATGCATGAAAAAAATGCACGATCATGGGTGTGAAAAAAAAAAAATGCTTAGATACACGTTGGGGCCATTTTGATAATGAAACGGATTACAGTTAAATGGCGCTTATTTTCGGCATATTAAAGGAGGGAAAAATGGATTGCGAGAAAAAATGTGACCAGAAAAAAAAAATGCACGATCCTGCAAAAAGAAAGCCAAAAATGATTAAAAGGTGCACGTTAGAACCATTCTGATATTTCAATTATCGAAATGGCTATAAACGTGTATTTTAAGCATTTTTTCCAAGATCGTATAAATTACTTGCATTTTTTTTCTTGCACACCTTTCATCGGAATTGCCTTTTTCCTTTAATATAACGAAAATCACCGCCAATTTAACTGTAATCCGTTTCATTATTAGAATGGTTCTCAAGGTGTATTTTAAGCACTTTTTTTTTCTTTTCAAGATCGTCTATATTACTTGCATATAAATTTCGTTTTCTGCTGCCTTTTTTGTCGGCAAATTTGCCTTTTCCTATAATCTTACGAAAATCAGGCGCATTTAAATGTAATCCGTTTTCATGATCAGAATGTCTCTAAGAACGTGTCTTTTAAAAAAATTAGTTTATTTTTGTTCAGGATCGTGCCATCTTTTTTTTCTTCTGCACTTTTTTCACAATTACTTTATTCCTTTTATATAACGAATATCAGCGCATTTTAACTGTAAATCGCGTTCATTATCATAAAGGTTCAAGGTGTATTTTAAGCAATTTTTTTTCAAAATCGGATATATTACTTGCGTTTTTTTTCTTCCACCCTTTTTTTCGGAATTGCCTTTTCCTTTAATATAATGAAAATCAGTGCATTTAAATGTATCCGTTGCGCATGTAGTGTAGAATGGCCTCTAACGTGTATTTTAAGCATTTTATTTTCAGGATCGTGCATCTTTTTTTTCTTGCACTTTTTTTGCGCAATTACTTTTTCCTTTTATTATAACGAATATCAGCGCATCTAACTGTAATCGGTTTCATTAATCATAAAGGTTCTAAGGATGTATCTTTTTTTTTTGAAAATCGATATATATTACTTGCATTTTTGATGTTCTTCCACCCTTTTTCTCGCAAGTTACTTTTTTCCTTTAATATAACGAAAATAAGCGCATTTTAACTGTAATGACCGTTTCGTTATCAGAATGGTTATAACGTGTAATTTAAGCATTCGTATATATTCGTTTAGTTATAACGAATATAGAAGCAGTATATAACTGTAATCCGTTTCATTATCAAAATAGTTCTTAACGTGTTTGTTAACGATTTTTCTTTTTTTTTCCATTAATCTACATTTTTATTTTCTTACACCTTTTTATTCTCGTAATTGCTTTTTTTCCTTTAATATAACGATAATCAGTTGCATTTACTGTAATCTGTTTCGTTATCAGAAAGGCTCTAACGTGTATTTTAAGCATTTTCGTTTTTTTTTTGTCGTTTGGCAGGGTCGTCATATTTTGTTTGATCTTTCACCTTTTTTCTCTGCAATTGCTTTTTCCTTGCTAATATAACAATAATCAGTGCATTTAACTGTAATCCGTTTCGTTATCAGAATGGCTCTAACGTGTATTTAAAAGCATTTTCGTTTTTTTTTCGGATCGTCCTTTTTATTTCTTTCTCCTTTTTTCTCGTAATTGTTTGTTCATTCGCTTTAATCATAAACGAAATCAGTCAGTGCATTTAACTGTAATCCGTTCGTTATCAGAAATGGCTCTAACGTGTATTTTAAGCATTTTGCGTTTTTTTTTTCAAAATCGTCATTTTTTTGTCCTTGCACCTAATTTTCGTTTTGCAATTGCCTTTTGCTCTAAGTGTAGAAAACGAAAATCAGCGCATTTAACTGTAATCCGTTTCGTTATCAGAATGCTCTAACGTGTAAATACAAGTTAGTGGAGGACATGATAAATGCGCCGATTTTAGTTATATTAAAGGAAACTGACCGATCCTGAAAAAAAAAACGAAAGAATGCTTAAAATACACAATTCTGATAACGAAACGGATTACAGTTAAATTACGACTGATTTTCGTTATATTAAAGGAAAAAAAGCAATGGCGAGAAAAAAAGGGTGAAAGAAAAAAAATGACGATCCTGAAAAAAAAAAAAAAAATGCTTAAAATACACGTTACAGGCATAAAAGCAATGCGAGAAAAAAGACGTGCAAGAAAAAATATGACGACCTGAAAAAAACCCGAAAATACTTAAATATACACGTTAGATGATTTGATAAACGAAACAGATTACAGTTAAATGCTCTAATTTTCTTTATATTAAAAGAAAAAGAAATTGCGAGAAAAAAGGTGCAAGAAAAAAAAATGACGATCCTGAAAAAAAAACGAAAATGCCTAAAATACACTTTAGAGCCATTCTGATAACGAAAAGGAATAAGGGTAAATTCACTTATTTTTATTATATCAAAATGGAAAAAAAAGTCCAATTTGCGAGAAAAAGGTGCAAGAAAAAAAATGACGATCCTGTAAAAAAAATGCTCGAAAAAGGCTTACAATAAACGTTAACGGCATTCTGATAACGAAACGGATTACAGTTAACTTCGCTCATTTTCGTTATATTAAAGGAAAAAGCATTTGTGAGAAAAAAGTTAAAGAAAAAAAAAACGAAAAAGCTTAAAATACACGTTAGAACCATTCTCATAACGAAACGGATTACAGTTAAATGCACTAATATTTGTTATATTAAAGGAAAAAAACAATTTAGTGAGAAAAAATTATTCAAGAAAAAAAAAATTCGATCCTGAAAAAAAAGTGGGCTTAAAATACACGCTAGAGGCATTCTGATAACGAAACGAATTAAGGTTTATAAATGCGACTTATTTTCGTTTTATATTTAAGGGAACAAAAGCCAATTGCGAGAAAAAAGGTGAAAGGAAAAAAAAGTTTGACGTATCCTGAAAAAAACGCAAAATTCTGAACTATACCGTTTGATTCGGCAATCTGTTAACGAACAAATATACAGTTAAATGCGTTATTGTTCGGCTAGTAAAAGGACAAAAATGTCGATATTGCGAAAAAAAATGTGCAGAAAAGTATCAAAAAAAGTTGTTGCACGATCCTGAAAAAAGCCAAAAATGCTTAAAATACAGTTAGACGCATGTTGAGTAACGAAAAATGATTCACAGTTTAAATGCGCCACTTGTTATTTTCGTTAATATTAAAGGCAAAATGCAATTGCGAGAGAAAAAGATGTGCAAGAAAAGAAAATGACGATCCTCGAAAAGAACGAAAAATGCTTAGAAAATAGACGCTTAGACGGGTTTTTGATATAGAAAACGGATTAGCGTTAAATGCACTTGTAGTGATTTTCGTTATATTAAAGGAAAAAAGCAATTGCGAGGAAAAAAAGGTGCAAAGAAAAAAAACAAATTAAATATCTGAAAAAAAAAATATGAGAAAATGCTCCCAAATACACGTTTAAGAGGCATTTGATAACTGAAACACGATTACGTAAAATGCCGCTGATTTATCGTTATATTAAAGGAAAAGAAAGGAAAATTGCGAGGAAAAAAAGGCTTTGCAAGAAAAAAAAATGCACGATCCTTTAAACAAAAAAACTTAAAAGTGCTTAAAATACACGTTAGGAGCCATTGCTGTATAATAGCAGAAACGGATTACAGTTAATGCAGTCTGATTTTTGCTATATTAAAGAAAAAAAGCATGTGCTGATGAAATTCAAGGTCCAAAAAAAAAATGGACGATCCTGAAAAAAAAACGGAATTTGCTTGAATGTACACGTTAGAGTGGCTTCTGATAACGAAAAGGCATTTATCAGTTAAATGCATTGATGTTATTGCTATATTTTAAAGAAAAAGTTTGCGAGAAGAAAATAGTGTGAAGAAACCAAAAATGACAGATCCGAAAAACATGAGGTGAAAAGATGCTTAAAATACACGTTAGGTGCCAATTCTGCATAACGAAAGCGGGTTGAGTTAAATGCGACTGATTTTTCGTGTACCATTAGAGGGAAGAAGAAGATATTGTCGTCGAGCTAGAAAAATAGTGCAAAAAAAGATGGGGATCCTGAAAAAAAA
>NW_028234429.1:36358647-36368510 GCF_977035675.1 Penaeus japonicus | reverse complement strand
TATCCATGGTATTTGAACAGGCTGACAAACTAGCGGGTCGATGGCGATCTGGAGCCTGTATTATCCCGCAAGATCTCAGGTGTTTTGTCTCTTTTATAAAAGCAAAAATCCTTCTCCTGTGGGCACGAGTTGAGTGGACCGACTCACATTACATAACAAAAACTAAGAAGAAATAACAATATGGGAAACAGCCCACAGAAAAATTAGAGGGAGGAGTGGTTTTGTCCCGAATCCGAATAAGGGTTCAACAGGCTACATGTCTGACACCACCTCACTCCTTATGGAAAAAAAATTCCTCCGCAATGTACCAACAATGCAATTGATATCTATCCATAAATCATAGATTATCAACATGCCTAATTTCAATATCAAGACAAAAAATAAAAAATTATTTACAAAACCAAAAAATTTAGATTTAATATAAAAAATTTATTAGATGACAATGAAAAATAATCAGTAAAGTAATCAACTTTTTTAGGAGACTACCTTTTGGTCCTTATATAGTTGATAAAATAAATGGAATCATTGGCTAATACACCTTGGCCTAGTGCCGCTGGTTGATAGCCAATAAATCCAACAAGCAAGAAAGTTCCTAAACGCATAAAACTTTCGCCTTTTATAAAGATTTCCTTGGAGAGGAACAATCAAATGAGTCTTACTCAATTTTTAGTAGCCCACTTCTGTGGGTCAATATTATATTCCAACTTAAAATACCAATGAATAGCACTACTCGTTCCTTACAACCATTTTTTTGAGTCATATTTGTGTTAGAAATATTATGATTTTGAATTGAAAATGCATTTATTTTGAAGATATAAATTGGATTTATTTTCGAATTCCCTTCTGAAATAGATATTAGATAGTAATATTATAAGTGCATATTTAACAGTAATTCAGGTCTGTTTTGGTGTAGATACCTATAAGTAATTTATAACTATTGCGTATGTTATTTACATTTCTAAAAAAAGTGTTATTGTAAATCACAAAATTCCAATAATCTGTTGATGTAAGATGTTTGCTGGTTAGGACACGCAGTGTATATCGTTTTCATGGAGTCACAATGATTCATTTATTACATCGAAGTCTTGTGCACCTCTGTACAGCTTTTAAAGATAACAATTGAAAATTTTGAAGGGGGGTTAGCGCGAACGCTGTCCCCACTACCAAAAATTGCACACTCGAGTTAAACCACATTTGGGTTAATCGCAGGGGTCAGCCCCACGGAGTGCAATGGTGAGCCTCGCCCTGGGAGAACCGCCTTCGTGATCACGGTTGTCTCCTGTGCCAGGTTAAGTATGCTTTCCAACGCCTGGCGACAGCCCACGCTCACACCATACTGTGAAAATCCACGCTCACTAAAACTCTTTATACAAATGGTTAAACTTAGCATTTAGATTAGTCGTTAAACATAAAATTATGATTATTTGCTTTACAATCATATTACTCAATTTTCTTTAAATACAATACGGTTACACTATAGTTTATTTATAGCAAAATTTACCTGAAGAAATAGTGTTTATCAGACAATAACTAAACATATAAAAGTAAAATTAAATCCTGGTCTAGCTTCATTTTCCTGTTTAGGCTATATCTTATCGCGGGGGCTTTATTATACATGACATATTTATTCAATATAGTTTTTAATGCTTCTATCATAAAAATCTACACTGTAGGATATTTCATGGAAAAGAAAAAAAGGTGTTTTCTTGTACATTTTTCATAATAAAATCCATTATATATATCAGTATACTTTTTTTAACTTTTGCTTATTTGGCACATGCTTAAAATTCTACAATAATTTGGAAATTATAATTAGAAATGGTGGAATTTTCAAATCTTAGAAACGACTATTAGTTATATTCACATTCAAATTCAGTTACATACAAAGAAAACGGACGTTACGTTAACGGATACTTAAGTAAATACTTTGTGACACACATGTAGATTATGAAGTATACGTGTGTGTGTGTGTGTGTGTGTGTGTGTGTGTGTGTGTGTGTGTGTGTGTGTGTGTGTGTGTGTGTGTGTGTGTGTGTGTGAGTGAGTGTGTGTATGTGTGTGAGAGAGAAATTTAATGATGGTTGTTTGTGAAGTTATGAACATCAGCCTATATATACCTTTTCTGAATATAATACGACACAAATGTAAACTGATTACGTTTAATCACTTATTTGGTACACTCATATATGACACAAACGTCATTAATACTTTTTGAATTGTTAATAATACATGGCAACCAGACGTCGTTTATGCCTTTTTCTACATATATACCTATCGGCAGCAAGTTTTCAGAACTATTTCGTTCGACCTAATTTCAACCATGCGGTAGTATCGCTTCTCGGCCACTCGTGTATGAGACTCTGTTGGCCTCACACCCTGTTTTTCCAAAACATAGCAGCAACAAGCTAAACGTCTTGTGCCACTGGAACTACCCTGTCTCAGGGCTTCTAGTCTCGCTTGACCTTGTTGTTTCTCTGTTCAATTAACGTCAAATAAAGTCGAGTAAACTCTGTTTTATACAGATCTTGAGCACTATAAGTGCTTTTCTGCACCTTCAGTGCTTTTATCTTGAAGGTGACACGAGACTACAGTAGGAGTAGTCAGCCCCCACCCCAGACCCGCAGCTCTCTTCTACCACAGGGTAGCCCTTACGGGCTGACCCCTGGGTAGGGAGGCCCAGTAGTCTGGGGCGTCCTTTGGGCGCAACTTTTCTCTCTCCCGGAATGCTCGAGGTCCCCAATCCCCTGTATTTTCTATTCTTCTGTGTGACTTTCCTGAGGCCTACGGGAGTCTCCTTCTGTGAGCTCCTGTATTCGCTTGGCGGGGTGGGCACCAACTTACCGTCCCTCGCACTAGCAGGTTCGGCGTTTGGAAGGTGGGTTCCTTAACAACAACTCCGATCCCTTAGTTGGTACTGGAGAACGCAACCAGTGCGATCCACTAAGGGGGGTGAGGGACGATTAAACTAAAAGACGTTTTTTTATTTTATCCTCTCTTAGCTATTGGGATTAGGTTGATCCAAAAGTTAAGGAAAAGGTAGTCCCTCAGGAGCAACGGGCTTTGGCCCAGGGTTCGGGTGACCTCATGTCCGACCCCAGTATGATTGACTCCCCGGGGCTACCCTTCCTCCCTCCCCCAAGGAGGAGGGGCGACTCAGACCCTTTCTAAGACCACTTTGAACAGTAATTGGGAACCCCGACCAATGAACCGACCCAGACGACACATTGATATCCCTCCAGAAGAACGCAAGGTGCCTTGAAAACATACGATGCGTGAAAGAAAATCAATCCCTGCAGAACTGTCAACCTGTCGCATTATCATCAACGAAAGGTCCCTTGATGGTTCAAAGTTGTAAAGGAGGAAGGCGGTTTTCTTGTTTTTGTCCGAAAAATTTGCGAGATGGCAGCCTCCTATTTCTGGTGTTAAAGTAATCAATTTAAAATCTCAGATTAAGGATTTGCTAAACTGACGCAATTCATGGACCTCAGCGCCGTAAAAGTAACTATTCCTGTTGGCCCCCCCCCCAAATACCTGTAAGGGAGTAATCTTTCACAGGGATTTGAGGACAATGGAAGAAAGTGAATTTCTTGATGCCATGAAAGAACCAGAGCGTAGTTAGATGTAAATTGTATGTCGAAAAAAGATGGGAATGTGCAACAAAGACCGGATTGTAGTTTCTTGACTTTTTCTTGCACGCAAAAATTGCCTAGTACAGTTAAAATCGGATATGAGATTGTTCAAGTAAGACCTTATATTCAAAAGCCAATGCGGTGTAATAGATGTCAAAAAATTTGGACACACCATTCATATAAGAATGCATGGGATAAGGACGAGTAACAAATTCACTTGCGGTAAATGTACTGGAGATTTTTTTTTTCCCCCCCCAACGATACCACTGAATGCACGGAAAAGACACTCAAGTGTGCTAACTGTGGAGGTCCCCTTCAGTCAAGGGCTCTGCTGATTGCAGTAGCCTGAAGAAGGAGACTGAGACCATTAGTGCATACAGTGAGAGAGCACGAAAGATTAGCTACCGTGAGGCCAAAAAGAAAGTGGAAGGTTTGACAAGCAAACCCAATACTTCTTACGCCTCAGCAGTAACTGTGTGTAACTGCGAGATGTTTTCCAGTGGCAATCAGTGTTAGTCAGCAGCTCGCAGGTTAAAGACAAGGAAATTTCCGATTTGAAAGAAACCAGTAAAGGACTTGATGAATCAGATTAAAGAATTGAATAAGACAATTAAAGAAAATTGGCTGAATCAACCCAGCAAAAACAGCATCTTAAGGAGGTCGGATACAAATCACAATCCGGATCGCACCTTTCTAGTCCGGGCGACCAGGCCCCCACTAGAACTTCGTCTGATGGTAGTTCTTTCAGACTCGTAAGAGCAGATCATCTAGGGGCCTCCGCGCGGGCGTCTCTCTAGTGGAGGGGAGCAGGCCATGGAGACTACTGTCCTCCAAAAATTCCCGAGAGAGGCCACTCGGAAGCGAGGAGGGAGAGGAGGAGGCGTACCTCCCTCCCAAAAAAAAGAAAATAAAAAACCACAACGGAAGGACAAATAGGCACTTACCAAACCCCATAAAAACGTAATCCACGCGTATACCCATTATACAATGGAACTGTCGAAGTCATTAGATCAAAATTAAACTCTCTTAGATTATTTAGCCTACCGTCCTATGCTCCCGATATTATCGTACTACAAGAAAGCCATTTAAACGACCAAGTCTCTGACGAGGTCGTATCGCTAAGAAAACTACCATCTTTGTAGAAAAGACCGAGAGGAAGGGGTGGAGGCGGAGTCGCCATGTACATCCACCAGAATCTCCCTTTCATTGAAGTGACGATTAATTCTACTTTGGAACCGTCGTCGCATGCAAAGTAAAATTTTCAATAACACGTATCTGACTATAGTGCTTCAGCTTACTGTCCACCTGATAAAAGGTTAATCTATGATGAGCTTTTTTGCTATTCAGGACAGTCTGCCAAACAATAAATTAATTCTAGGAGAGATTTTCAATGCTCGTCATACATCATGGGGTTCCCCACGGAGTGAATGGTAGAGGTGAGCAAGTAGTTAAGTTTTATTTTTTTATCAACGAACTCTGATGCTTGGTTCTTGCTTACTAATGATGGTAGTCCAACGCGAATAGACGATAATACCGGGTAATTTGAGCTTTATTGAACCTATCACTGGTTTCCTCACACACTAGCAGCCAAGTGCCTGTGGCATTACACCATTGACGACTCGTTGGGAAGCGATCACCTTCCTATTTGTATTCAATATTCATGCGAACACCACGATGGACTAGGCCCTTCAGCATACGTCCAAATTCTAACGTAAAAAGAGCAAGATTGGGTCGCCTTCACAAGGAGCGTCAAGCTCGAAGTTGTGTGGAGAAGAAAGAAGAACCATTGATGATAAAGTAAACAATGTTCAAAATTGTATTATAAATGCAGCAAATGACAACCATACCTAAGACTTCGACAGATAAGCGTTAAGCATAGAGTTCCATGGTGGACACCGGAGATTGCGCAGGCGCTATGTGAACGAAATAGGGCCTACAGGACTTTCTCCCATAATAATATCA
Organism: Penaeus japonicus; assembly: GCF_977035675.1. NCBI lineage: Eukaryota > Metazoa > Arthropoda > Malacostraca > Decapoda > Penaeidae > Penaeus > Penaeus japonicus. The sequence continues at coordinate 36,362,919 of NW_028234429.1, read as the reverse complement.
CAAATGAAGGAACTTTCGCAAATACAAACAAGCGAGAGCTAGGGGCTCGTTTAAACACTCAGACAAGCCAAAAGAGACTCCCTAGGACGAAGCTTTGTTCCTCTACGATAAACAGCAATACTTAAAATTTCAGAGGTTGTGGTCCACTAGTTTTAATAGAATCAATAGAAAAAAAACAATCAATACAATAAAAAAATCAGAAACATCTTACTATGAGGGAAAATAATTATGATGAACCTAGAGACAGAGGGTTGCTAACACAATCGCCAGGCAGGTTCTCTTATACAAGCAGCTCGGAAAATTACAGATTACCTGGGATTCCATGAGCCACCAAGGAAGCAGCCGAGCTGCAAAACCAACTTCACTTTGCACGAGGAGATAATTTTGATTACAAAGTAAAGGACTCTAACAATGAATGAAGCTTGTCCGAGCCCTCAGAAGCCTGTATGAGGGAAACATCCCCCAGCGACCGATTGAACATGCGATATGATAGTGGGGGATGATAAAGGCATTCTGTAATCATGATGACTATGATTAAGTTGCTAGAAGTGTACAATGATATATTGGATAAAGCCAGACTTTTCCAAATTCATGGTCCAACTTCGCCGGCACATCATGTCCGCATATGAAAGGAGGGGGAAATCCCAGATCCGCGCCATCTCTGTACCGCCCAATTGCGTTGACAAGTTGCTTAGAGCAAGGTCATGGAAAGAATTGTTAATAGTGAGGCTATTGCATTTTTTAAAATTCCAGAAATTTAACCTAGTTGACGAGCAGTGCGGCTTCCGCGAGAAAGGGGAACGCCCAAACTCTCTGATCAGCTAGTAAAATGGAAAGTCACATTCATGAGGCATTTGCCAAAAAAAGCATTTTTTGATATCAGCTATTTTTAGACATAGAAAAAGCCTACGACAATGGACTTGGCGACCATGGGCCTACTCAGATAAACTTTTATGATTTCGGATTCCGTGGAAACTTGCCTTGTTTCATCCAAAATTGTCATTTCTGACAGAACGGTTTTACTCTGTCAAAGATTTTATTTCTCCTGACTTAAACGTCACTTTCGACTCGGACATATTGGTCCAGGCGAATAACGGGTGTCCGCACAAGGAAGTGTCTTGTCTCTTCCACGATTATTTTATATGTGTAATAAATGACTTTTATTGTTGTTTACCATCTCCTCCTCTGGAATCTTAAATTACTTCACTGTACGTCGCGATGATTGGTGCATTATGGCACTGCCAGCAATAATGCAGAGTTCTCGGCAAATCATTATCCAATTGAGGCACTGGGAGGATGATTCATGAACTGGGCCTCCAGTGGGTTTTAATGTTGTTATCCATTAAAAAGAGTATATGGCCGTGGTTTTTACACATAGGAGAAAGCCCAACAGGCAGGCGTAACTCCTTAGACAACCGATCCAATACCTATTCAAAATTCAGAGCTAGATTTCTTAGGACTAACTCTTTGAATTAAGTAGATTAAATTGGAAAGACCACATTTGGGTCAGGTTAAATGAAATAAATGTCAAATGAAGCAGCTTCTTAATTTAATAAAGTGCATTTCTGGACACAAAATGGGGAGCTGATGAGAAGAAAAGTCTTATACTGATGGTTATATAAATCCCTGATTAGGTCTAAAGTAGATTATGGGTTCAAGTCGTGTATGGCTCGGGCAACGAGCTCAACTCTGAAAGTTTGAATGTTAGGTACAGAAGTGCGTGTTTACGAGTCTGTCTTGGAGCCCTTATGTGCACTCGCACTCGCGAGCGCTAGGAGGTAGAGTCGGGAGTTACCGTCCCCTCCGTCTTAGACGCGGCCAGCTTGGCGCTGACCTTATTATGCCCGCAAAAAAAAAAAAGGTTAAAAAAGCCAGGCAGCCTTCCCGCACAATCCCAACAGGGATGTTTTGCGCCGGTGCAGGTAGTGGCGCCACAGTATCGCGGCGGGTTAAGCGCGCTGGGCAATAGACATCCATGGACCTGACTCACAGGAGTAAAGTCGGTATAGATCTCTCGTAACCCAATCGATACCCTGGTTATTCAAATCAATATAGCACCGTGGGAAACACCCCAATTTTTCTTAGCTGTTGTAGAGCTTGGGCTTACCGATCAGCCTAAAGCCACGGTGTCGGAGGTGGAGGTTATCGCCACTGAGGTTCAGGAGAAGATTCCTAATTTAAACATCTTTTCCTTTTTTCATTAGATACCACCGACGGGTCCAAGACAGACGATTGTGTGTGGGGAAGCGGTGTTGTATGGTCGATGAATGTCAGTTGAGATTTCGGATTGCCGAATCATACATCGATCTCTTCATCTGCCGAATTATTGCAAATTGAAATAAAGCTTATTAGATTTTGCCCTCTATATCGACGACATCCACGATAGAATATATCCCAGTATTTTCAGACTCGTTTAAGTTCAATTAAAGCCATTAAAATTCACTAGAAAACCACCTATAATGAAATACAGGGTAATGAATCATTCGTAAAATGGGCATAGATGCCAATTAAATGCAATCCAAAAACTGATATGTGGTACCTTGGACACTATCGGGTATCCTATGTAATAGAGAACAGGTGACAAAACTAGCCGGAGTCGACTGGCGGAGTTCTGTAGCCTGGTATTATCCATAGGGGACATGATCTCAAGAGTGTTTTGTTCGTTCTTTTATAAAAGCAAAAATCCATCTCCTAGTGGCGACGAGTGTTGTGGGACTCGACCTCACCACTAAAATAATCAAAATTAAAAAGAAGAAATCTCAAATGTGGGAAGTCAGCCCACAGGAAAAATTATGAAGGGAGGAGGTGTTGGTGGCCCAGTCGAATTGAGGGTTCGGAAATGCAATTAGCAGCATGCGATAACACACACCTCACTCCACTACAATAGAAAAATAGACTTCCCTCTCTTACAGTGTGGCATATGTGGATAGAACAATATCCTATAGTCACACATGTCTAACAACATGCCACCAATATAGAAAACCAAAGAGAAAAAATAAAAAATTGATTTTGCAAAATTAAAAACACAAGATTTTAATTATTAAAAACTTTCACTTTCTGACAACGAAAGTTATAATTAGTATAATAGTAATCACTTTTTTCTAAAGGAGACAAACTTTTATGACCTTCTATAGAGTGATAAAATAAAATGGGAATCATTGGCTTAATAACCTTGGCTTGTGCCGCTGGTTGAATAGCCAATAAAGTCCAACAAGCAGAGGGTCAGAAGCAAGCAAAGCTTCTCGGCCTTTTGGCTAAGGATCAAAGTGTAGTATCTTGTTCTTGATCATAGCTTAATTATCTGATATCGATCCCAGTATGAGTGGATCTACCATATTAAACTGATTTTTGGGAAATGGGGCGAGGGAGGTGCTCAGGGGTGGGCTTGCTGGCAGCTATGCCTTTTGCCGGCGGATCGGCCTCGGGTATTGGCAGTACCGTCCGAGGATTGGTTCCACGTCCTTCACGGGGAGAATATCAACCAAATAATTACGAAAACGTCCGATCCGCTGGGATCTAACTCTAATCACCCAACTAGTACCAAAATTGATATTCATAATCTTCATCTATCCAAAATTCAATAATGGTTTTCTGACATAATGAATGCAACTGCATATCATTGTAGAATGCGAGGCAGAATAACCCCTTCTACTTTACTTCATTTAATACCTTAATGAATAACCTCGTATTTTTTTCCTCGAATTTATTTGAAGATTATTATTTTTCATTATGGTAAAAAACCATTCCCATTATAATGTTGCATGTAACCATGATTCTGGGGCCTTATATCGCTATCCCTGCTTTTTATCCACTTCATGTTCCTCAATCTTATAATTTTTCGGATTTCATTCAAATGCTGAAAACTATCCCTATGACACATACACGTAGTATGTATTATGTTATGTTATGGTATGGAGGTATGTATATATATTGATCTATATAGATATAGATATATATATATGATATAGTATATATATAATGTTATATACTGCGGGTATAGATACAGTACATTCATAATATAATATATATATAATATATATATAGTATTTTATATATGATTAATAGTAGTAGTATATATATATGATATATATATATATATGAGCTGTGGGTGTGTGTTTGTGTAATTTAATTAGGATATAAATCTATATAAATTTAATATGTACATATACACAGCAATCAATATTATTTAAAACTGATTTTAATGATTGTTAGTGTGAGGTGTGATTGTTGGTTGTGAATTGTCAGTGGTGGCAGTGTGAGTGAGTTCAGTTT
>NW_028234429.1:36351919-36358547 GCF_977035675.1 Penaeus japonicus | reverse complement strand
TATAAACACAATCAAAACTCGTATAACAGGCGGTAATAATCAGGCTCTGCGGTAGCGTAGGCGATTCCGGTTATCTGCAAATATTCGCATCCGCCGTCCCAATGGTAATGTAAGAGGCGTGCAGTCGAGAGGGGTTAAAGCGCTTTTTAGGAAGGACAAATATGTAGTGAACTACAATCATTCAAAGTTGACCTGACTGAACAGCGATTACCTTGCTAGTTTTGAGAGTGCAAAATTCATATATTTGTATATAGTGATATTGCTGTGATTAATATCTTATATAAGCTAATATATATTTCACAGTCTTTTCTCTTTCTCTCTCTCTCTCTATCTCTGTGTGAATGTGGGTGTGTGTGTGTGTTCTTCTATCTTCTGTCTCTTCTCTCTCTCTGCCTCTCTTCTCTCTACCTCTACTCTCTCTATATGTCTGTACTGCTGTCTCTTCTCTCTCTCTTCTCTCACTATCTCTTCTCTCCCTCTCTCGTCTCTCTCTCTCTTTCTCTCTCTCTCAATCCAAGGGGAATGAAAATGAGTTATGAAGCCAAATTGTTGTTGAGGAAAGCAATTCATTTTATCACTTTTGTTTATTATATTTCCCTTTGTCCTTTCTCTTTTTTAATACATTATTATTCCTTTGTATTCTTTCCCTATTCCTTATCCAGTAGGGTTTAAATATTTCCTCTCTCTCCTTCTCTGTCACCAACTTGTCAGTCGCGGTATGTGGATGGCTGAGCTGTTTATTTTGAGCGTCAATATTTGGATATGTTACTACATACAACTATTTATAATGTGTATATATATTCATTTATATAATACTTATATATTTAGTATATTATATTTTATATGTATATATATATAATTTATATATATATATTTATATATATTATATATATTATTTATATATAGATATTATATTTATATATGAGGAAAGATGGTAGAATGTTCTAACACATTAAATATAGAATATATAATTTTACCTCTCTGACTGGGGACTCGAACCGAGCCTTCTGATTGTAAAGACCCTGCCATGAAAACAAAAGACTACACGACCCAACTTTAAGAAATGTCTTAAGCAGACCTCATTACAACATCATGAATTTAACTATGTGCTCTAGCGAGCAGTGAGAGAGTGGTTTTACGGACAATTCCAGTGGGCAATTGGCAGCATGAATCAGAAATTCAAGCCCCAATAGTGGTAACGGGTTATTTTTATGTGATTAAGATGGTAGAATGCAGTAACGCTTTAAATATAGAAAAACAATTCTGTCCTCTCTATCTGGACTCGAACACGAGCCGTAGATTGAAAGATCTCCAGCCCTGATCCATTGAATAACGACCCACTTTAAGATTTGTCTATACAGTCCGGTCAGGGAGGTAAAAGTTCTTTTTATTTTGTTATGCGATAATGGCATTCTTCCTTTCTTTCTCACATTATAATATATATATATATATATATATATTATATATATATATATATATATTATTTTTTATATATGTATACATAATATATATATACTTATATTTATGTTATATTTTATACTATATTAGTTTTATATATATTATACATATATCTATCTATTTTACATATATAATTTATTTATTTTATATATAGATTTATATCTTTATATATATTCATTTTTATTAAAAATGAATAAGCATATATATTTATATATATTTTTTTGATATTATTGATATATATATTTATATATATATATATATATATATATCTACATATATATACATTTAAATATATATTTATATAAATATATATCTTTATATGTATATATCATGTATATATATATATATATATATATATATATATATATATATTTATATATACATATATATTTATATATATGTGTGTGTGTGTGTGTGTGTGTGTGTGTGTATGTGTGTGTGTGGTGTGTTTTGTGTGTGTGTGTGTGTGTGTGTTTTTATATATAAAAGGTATATATATATATACAAACACCTGTTATCATTATTATATATGGTTTTTTTATTTATATATTTATATATATATTTATAGATTTATTTATACATATACTTATATATATGTATATTATTTATATATTTTATATATATATATATATTTATATTTATATATTTATGTATATTATAGATATATATTTATATATTATATATTATATGTTTATTTATATATTTATATATATTTATTTATAGTTATATTTTTATATTATATTATTTATATATATATATATTTATATATTTATGTGTGTGTGTGTGGTGTGTGTGTGTGTGTGTGTGTGTGTGTGTGTGTGTGTGTATATTTTTATATATTATATTTATATTTATATATATTTATTTAATATATATATATATATTATAATATACACTGTACATTTAATATATTAATTTTATATTTTTATATATATATATATTTATGATATTATATATTTATTATTTATTTATCATTATATGACATATGTATATACATATATAATAATTTATATTTATATTAATTATATATTTATATATATATATTTATTATGGTATATATATTTATATATTTATGTATATATATATATATATATATATATATATATATATATATACATATATATTTGTGGTTGTGTGTGTGTGTGTTACCAGTTATATACACTTTTATTTTTAAATTTATATATGCAAACCAAACACACACACACACACACACACACACTCACACACACACACACACACACACCACCCACACACACACCACACACACACACACATATATATACATTATTTTATATATATATTTATATATATATATATATATATATATATATATATAATATTATTTATATAATATTATATATAAAATTTATATATATATATATATTTATGTATTTATATATTATATTAATATATATAATATACATATATGATTTATATATATAAAAAAAATTATATTTATATATATATATATATATATATATATATATACATATTTATATATATACTTATAGGCATGTATACATGTACTGTATGTATTTATGCTATGTATGTTTGTTGTATGTCTAATGTTATTGTATATATGTATGAATGTATGTATTTATGTTTGCTTGCATGTATTTAGTTTATATATGATATATATGTAGTGTTGTGTGTTTGTATGGTTTATATGTTTGTGTATTTTGCAGAAAACAAATACGTGCATAGACCAAAAAAAATTTGTTTTTTGTGACGATAGAGGTCAGGGATTTTATTCAACGGTTTGCGGTTGGGAGGACCATTTCTCTTACTGTTTCACAATATACAAGTACAATGACATTACATTTTTTTATTGAAAACAGATATCATTTAAGCATTTCGTATGCATAGTGTCTATATGCATGAATTCTTTAGTGCATTCACCACCAGTCTGTTCATCCATAAAAACATTATCTTTTTATGATAACACGTATAAAAAGGTGACTAAACAACTTTGTAACTTTGCATTTTTATTTAAAAATTGGTTGTCATGAATGCAGTGAAATCAAAGCTGGAATTTATTTCTGGGTCTTTTTTTCAAATATTGATGGATATTTTGTGTTGCAATTATTGTCTCGGTTATTGGTCATTGTATTGCATTAAGAGAACTATGGGATTTAGAAAACAAACATTTACACAATTAAGCAGGCGTGAATGTAGTACTTACTTTACATATGTTTACCCTCATATAAAGTTCACGACATGCAGCCACGCATAAACATACACAACACACACACATACACATACACACACACAATACCACACACACACACACACACACACACACACATATATATATATATATATTTATTATATATATATATCATATATAAATATATATATTATATATATGTATTATATATATCTATATATATATATATTATATATATATATATAATAGACTATATATATACTATATATTCTACACAAACACCCCACACACGTATATATATATATATATATATATATATATATATATATATATATAATTAATATATTATATATATATATATATAATGTATGTATGTATGTATTAATATAAATACATTATATATTTATATATATATATATATATATATATATATATTTATATTATACATATATATATATATATGCATGTATATATGTATTAATATACATATTATGGTATATATATATATATATATATATATATATATATATTATAATATATGTATATATATATATTTATATATTATTTATTTATTTTATATATATATATATATATATATATATACTTATATATATATATATATGTGTTGTGTGTTTTGTGTGTGATGTGTGTGTGTGTGCGTTGTGTGTGTGTGTGTGTGTGTTGTGTGTGGTGTGTGTGTAGTGTGTTTGTGGTGTGTGCATATATATATTATATATATATATTATTTATTATATATATATATAAATATATATATATATATGTTGTGTATGTATAATATATTATATATATATATTTATATATATATATGTTTATATATATATATATCTATATATATATATTATTTATATTTTTTTATATGTATGTTTATATATTTTTTATATATATATATATATATATATATATTTATATATATTATAATAATTTATTTGTTTATCATTTTTCATATTATATTTTTATATTTATATATATATTATATATTTATATTTATGTGTGTTGTGTGTGTGTGTGTGTGTGTGTGTGTGTGTGTGTGTGTGTTTGTATGTTTTTATTTTACTATTTATAATTTTTATATATTTTTATATATATTATTTATATATATATATAGATACACATTCTCTGTAAGGGGCAATTTGGTTACGTATTTGAGTTTTTAGGACGAGCTGAACCTCTGCATAGCCTGCAGTATAGCTAATTTTAGTATTGACAGAAGTGTCTCCTCTTGTTGTTTGGACAACGAGATTTCGTACAAGGTTGTTCATCTTTTCGGGAATGCGACGCGGAAATACTTTGTTCGGCGGGAAAGAGTTGTTCATAGTGATATCACTGTAACAATGGTGGGACATGCAAAGCAGATGGGAACATTCCATTGCATCACTGTTGCATCGAAAAGATAGTGACGTTGTGAAGAGAGACGGTGATTTTTTTTTTTTTTTTCAAGAAAAGCCGAAGCAAAGTGTTGCAGAGGAATGAAGTCAAATTAAACGGATTTGGGGAGATTTTAAATAACTTTTTGAGATTTCGCTTATTATGTTACTGGTTTTACTGATGCAACGTATATCAGAGGTCATACTTAACGATGATTAGACTTGAATCTTTTGTGTTTTTTACGAATAACGATGCTTTAGATTCCAAGAAATTACAAACCAAAAGGGTCAAAAATAAAACAAGCGTACAAATATTGCTAGATAACAAGACCACACAGTACCACAGCATTGGGGGGCAACCCAGGAAAAAACAAACGGGAATCGGAATCCAATCAAGATAATTAATAAGCCTTTGCTTTCCTAACTTATCATTTGCCTCTACAAGCAGCAGGGCGGGCCGAATAACCTTAAGTAATTCTCGAGGGATCGCCAGACTTTCACATGTTACAGGAAAAGTTTGGCCTTTCTGAACAGATGGCAAGTTGAATGAGGAATTCACGGGCCAGCGATAGAAGTTGTGAATACCTGTTCATATGTTTACATGAATTTCAGATACGAACTAGCAATGGAAAAAGGCCCATAATACCTACCTTCACTTTGTTTTTTAAGAATATTTAAAAACTCAATCTTCTGGAAAGAGCACCTACATCATCAAAATTACAACTAGAATTAGTATCTTTTTGCTTTTATATATATGTATTGTATGTATATACATAATCTATCTATAAATGTAAACAATATATCGGATTAGTCTGTACTCTCGGCTAATACTTGAGGGCGTTCGACTTCCGGGTCAGAGAGGTATGTTATAACATCTAAATTAATCGGCATTGCTTATTCCATCCCATCTATTATACTAAACACACACACATTCTCGCTCTCTCTGGCTCTCTCTCTCTCTCTCTGTCTGTCTCTCTCTCTCCTCCCTTATTTCTACTCTCTCTCGTCTCTCTCTCTGTCTGTCTCTCCTCTCTCTCTCTCTCTCTCTCTCTCTCTCTCTTCTCTCTCCCTCTCTCTCAATATATATAATCTATATATATATATATTATCCCTATATATATAAATATCAATATATATGTATGTGTGCGTGGTGTGTAAGTGTATGTGTAGTGTGTGTATGTTGTGTGGGTGGTGTGTGTGTGTGTGCGTGTGCGTGTGCGTGTGCGTGTGCGTGTGGCTATGCGTACATGTGCGTGTGTGTGTGCGTTGCTGTGTGTAAGTAATGACGAATGGGTTATTAAATTTAATCGCCACATAGGCATAACATTTCTAATGTCTAAAGTGGATTACTGAGCAGGGAGGGGAAACCAGCAAAAAAAAAAAAAAAAAAAAAAATAAAAACTAAGAGATAAACAATCAGTCGGATCAATCCACTTCCTGCATCAGCAGTGTGTGTTACATAGACTCGCGCTGTGACGACATAGCTCTGAACAATGGGCATGAAAATGTGCAATTTCTAACTGAACACCACAATGGGGTGCCTCTGCTACAGTTGATCTGCCCAGCCACGCGGATACGAGTCCCTTCACTCATTGATCACAAACTGGGCCTTCACAGA
>NW_028234429.1:36328297-36351819 GCF_977035675.1 Penaeus japonicus | reverse complement strand
TAAATTATCAATTGTTATCATCCTTCTTCTTCTCATTATTGTTATTTTGATGGTGATCCTGTTCTTGTTCTCCTACATGCTTTTGTTGGTGGTGTTGTTGCGAGGTCTTTGTCAGTGATGACAAAGACAATGATAATAATGGAGAAAGTAATGGCAACAAAAGCAACAACAATAATGATGATAATGAAAAGTTTCATAATGTTAATGAAGGTAATGATAACAATATTAATGATAAAGTAATCATCACTGATAATGTTGATGATAACACTTTCATTACGATAATATAAATAATGATAATGGTAATGATATATTTATGATAACAATGATAATAATAATGGTGATGATGAATAATGGTAGTAATAATATTAAGGATGGAAATATTTTATGATACTGATGATAACACTCTCATGATAATGATATAATGATAATAATGATGGTGATTGGAAGGTGAATAATGATAGTAATAACAGTAATGATGGAAATAATATTTATTGATTATGATGATAATTAATGAATATTTTGAATATTGATTATAGATTATTATAAATTTATTATAAATTATAATTATTATCAATGATAGTGATTATCTTTAGTAATAATGATTATTTTTTATGTTATTATCATTTTTAGAATTTATCATCTTCACTCTTATTAGTTGTATCATCATTAATATTTTCATTATCATTATTATTGTGATTATTACTATTATTACTAATATTATATTATCATTATTATTAAAGTCATCATTATTATTATCTTTCCTCATTATGATTATCCTCATTATAATAATTATTATTCATTATCTTTACTAATATTTTTATCATTATGATTGATATATTTTTTTTTCATTACTATTGCTATCATTATAGCTATCATGATTGACTGTAATATAGGATTCTTCTTAGAAATAATGATAAAAGCAATAAAAAGCACAATAATTATCATAGTAATAATTAAAAAAAATATATTATAGGATTATAATTTCTCAAAATTAATTTCCTTAATAATATTCCTCTCAATAATCCATACATATTTTCTAATCTAATTTTCATTAACAGTCGTTATATTCGCAATTTTTATTAATATTCAAAATATACTATCCATTGCCTTATCCTTATCACCCTTATCATCGTCTATTAATCTCATTCCTAAAACTAGACTCATACTCATGTCATTCTTCACTCACATTCAAATTCGCATTGTCGTCCTCACTCCCTTCTCACATTCATTACTCACAAACATACGTCTATCAGAAGCATCTTCCTTCCTCAGGACCCCCTTACCTGGGCTTCCGCATTTGCCAACATGCTGTTTGCAGAGACGCTCCTCGAATGGCGAGAAGTGAACGCCAAGACTAAGAAAGGTAAGGCGATTGGAAAGCGAGTGACTTCTAAAGCACCAAAAGAATTTTGCTTTTTGTTCTCGTCTCATCTTTGTCTTTAGGAATTTTAATACAATTATTGTTATAATTAATAATGAATCTTATCAACTTTTATCATTAATTTGATTGATATTTATTTCTTTATTCTATGAATTTTTTCAATAAAATATTTTCATAGATTATTCTAATTAAAACTAGAAATAAATAAATTATTCTGCTTCTTTATAAATATAAATGTTATAATTTAATCAAACCTAGTTATAACAATTCTGATAATTAATAAGTATGATGGCTTTCAATTATTATTGATAATATCGATTATTTATTTCATCATTATTTAAAAGAAATATGATCATCAGCATCATCAATCATACTCATCATTCAATGCGTTTCCTATTTTATATTATCATTATTATTTCTATTACTAATAACTATCATTTTGTTCACTCCCATTTCTATTAAATTATCAATGTGTTATCATCCTTCTCTTTCTCATTATTGTTGATTTCTGATTGGTGCATCCTGTTCATTGTTCTCCTACATGCTTTTGTTGGTGGTGTTGTTGCGAGGGTCTTTGTCTGTGATGACAAAGACAATGATGATAATGGAGAGAAATGTAATGGCAACAAAAGCAACAACAATAATGATGGATAATGAAAAGTTTTCATAATTGTTGATGGTGGTAATGATAACAATATTAATGAATAAAGTAATCATCACTGATAATGGTTTTTGATGATAACACTTTCATGATGATAATAGATACTAATGATAATCGGTAATGACATATTTTATGATAACATTGATTAATAATAATGGTGTTGATGAATAATGAATAGTAAATAAATTTAAGAAATATAAAAGTTTAGTTAAGTCCCCCGAACGGCGGGTTCGTTTTCTTTGACATACGTAATGTCTCCCATGTCCCCCAATATTTGAATGTTTTTTATTTTTCGCTATTTACTAGAAGAAAGACATGTTATTGTTTTTGTTACTACCATATATCAGGTGTATGTTTTTTCCATTTGAAGACTATATATTTTACCTGCATTGAAACAGAAGTATTATAATTCATTTTATATCAATATGATTTTCTGAAAATAAATAAGCAGACGTCCTCAAACAACACCACGTGTTATCAATGGCTAAAGAACATCTTTATTTACTTGCACGAATATCTTAATATTTTATCTTAACTCATTTATATTTATCTTTACTGCACGAATATTTATCTTTTATATTAAAAAATTATAAATAAAATTTTATCTTTACTGCGCGAATGTGGCAAGAAAACCCCACAAATATTAAGGGAAGGAAATAATTTTATGATACTGATGATAACACTCTCATGATAATGGATGGAACTAATGATAATGAATTATAATGATAATAATGATGTGATTGGAAGGTGAATAATGATAGTTAATAAAATCAGTATATGATGGAAATAATATTTATTGATTATTATGATAATTCTTATTATATTGAATATTTTAAATATTGATTATAAATGATTATAATTTTTTTTGGAATTGTAATTATCATTAATGAATAATGATTATTTTCAGTGATAATGATTATTTTTATTTTTCTATCATTTTTAGAAATCATTATTTGACTGTTATTATGTTTTTATCATCATTAATATTTTCATTATCATTATTATCATTATGAATATTTATATAATTTATCATTATTTATTAGATTATCATTATTATTATCTTACATGATTATTTTTATCTTCATCGATTATCATTATCATTCATGTTATTGTTCATAATTATCTTTACTAATATTTTCTATCATTATGATTGATATTTTTTTATCATTTTATTACCATTGCTATCAAATTATAGCTATCATGATTCATGGTTATTATTGCAATGGTCTTCCATAAATATAATAATAAAAACAATAAAAATTACAATAATTATCATAGTAATAAAAAATATATATATTACTGATAAATAATTATCAAACATTCATTTTCATTATAATATTCTTTCTCATTATCATACATATATTTATTTTTCTTTTCCTTCTTCTTTCTATACCTTTACATAATCTTATTTTGCAATTAACATTCTAAGTATTTGCAATTTTATTAATATATCAAAAATTCATACTATTCCTAGCCCTTACCCTTATCACCCTAATCATCTCTATTAATCTCATTCCTAAAACTAGTCTCATTCTCCCTCACAATCACCTTCTCATTGTCATTCTCACTGACATTCACCTTCTGATTGTTATTCTCACTCACATTCACCATCTCATTGTCATTTTCACTCGCATTCACCTTCTTACTGTCATTCTCACTCACATTCACCTTCGCATTGTCATCCTCACTTCCCTTCTCACATTCATTACTCACAAACAGACGTCTAACACAAGCATCTTCCTCCCTCAGGTTGGACTCCCTTACACCTTGCTTCCCAGAACGGCTATCATGCTGTTGCAGAGACGCTCCTCGAGAAGGGCGGAGAAGTGAACGCCAAGGATAAGGATGGTAAGGCGATTTGAAAGCGAGTGACTTCTTAAAGGCGCCAGAAGAATTTTGCTTTTGTTTCTTTTCTTTTAATTTTATTGATTTTTATTTCTTTATTCTATGATTGTTTCAATAAAATATTTTCATAGATTATTTTATGAAATAGAAATTAATAGATTTTTCTATATTTCTTTATACTATAAATGTTATAATGATTAGTTATAATAATTATGATAATAATAAGTATGATCATCTTAATTATCATTGATATTATCATTATTATTTTCATGATTATCTAAAAGAAATATGATCATCCTCATCATCAATGGTGCTATTCATATTATCATTATTATTTCAATAGGATTACTATTATTATTACTCCTATTTCTATTAAATTATCAATTGTTTATCATCTTCTTCTTATTATTGTTAATTTTGGTGGTGGTGGTGATCCTGTTTCTTGTTCTCCTACATGCTTTTGTTGGTGGTGTTGTTGCGAGGTCTTTATCAGTGATGACAATGACAATGATGATAATGGAGAAAGTAGATGGCAACAAAGCAACAACAATAATGATGATAATGAAAAGTTTCATAATGTTGATGGTGGTAATGATAACAATATTAATGATTTTAAAGTAATCATCACTGATAATATTGATGATAACACTTTCATGATGATAATAGAACTAATGATAATGGTAATGACATATTTATGATAACAATGATAATAATAATGTTGATGATGAATAATGATAGTAATAAATTTAGAAATATAAAAGTTTAGTTAAGTCCCCCCTAACGGCGAGTCCGTTTTCTTTGACATACGTAATGTCTGCCATGTTCCACCAATATTTGATGTTTTTATATTTTACGCTTATTTACTACAAGGAAAAGACATGTTTTGTTTTATGTTACACCCATTTATCAGGTGTATGTTTTTTCCATGATGAACACTATATATTTTAACTGCATTGAAACAGAAGTGTAAATCATTTTATGATTCAATATGATTTTCTGAATAAATTAGCAGACGTCACAACAACACCACGTGTTTTCAATGGCTAAGATACATCTTTATTTTACTGTACGAATATGGCAAGAAAACCCCACATGTATAATTCTCCTACTCTTGTCCAACTCTATAGATTTCTGTATAATTCTCTATATTATATTTATATATATATATATATATATATATATATATATATATATATATTATAATATTACATATCTATTCGTGACTGATATGTATATATATATATACATATATATATATATATATATATATATATATATATATATATATAATATATATATATATTACTGATAAATAATTATCAAACATTCATTTTCATTATAATATTCTTTCTCATTATCATACATATATATTTTTTCTTTTCCTTCTTGTTTTCTATACCTTTTCATAATTCTTATTTTCATTAACATTCTAAGTATTTGCAATTTTATTAATATTCAAAATATCCATTACTATTCCTAGCCCTTACCCTTATCACCCTAATCATCTCTATTAATCTCATTCCTAAAACTAATTCTCATGAGAAATCTCCCTCACTCATTCACCTTCTTATTTTCATTCTCACTCACATTCACCTTTGCATTGTCATCCTCACTTCCCTTCTCACGCTCATTACTCACAAACAAACGTCTAACACAAGCATCTTCCTCCCTCAGGTTTGACTCCCTTACATCTTGCTTCCGTGAACGGCCACAATGCTGTTGCAGAGACGCTCCTCGAGAAGGGCGGAGAAGTGAACGCCAAGGCTAAGGATGGTAAGGCGATTGGAAAGCGAGTGACTTCTTAAAGGCACCAGAAGAATTTTGCTTTTGTTTCTTTTATCATCTTTATCTCTGTGGAAATTTATAATAATTATTATTTAGATCTAATAAGGATACATCTATCATCAGGTTTTCTTATTCTTCATCATTCAATATTCTTTTTTATTTATCCAATCCTTATGTTTTAGTTGTTAATTTGAGTTATTTGTAAATGTTATATATTCATTATCATTTGTCGTATGTATTTCAAGGTTATGATTATTATTATCATACAAATATTCATTATTATTATACATTCATATCTTATCATTTATTACAATTACATTTGTGTTATTATTATTATTTCAAGAATTTTCTTTTCGTAATTGTCATTTTTCATCATTCATCTTTTGTCTTCCTCTTTTACTCTTTCATTATTGATATCATTTTATTTTACTTCAATTTTTCTTAAATATGATTTTATACATATCATTGCTATGATTATTATTATTATTGTTATAGTTAGAATTATCACTATTTTAATTATTCATATTACTGCTATTTCTATTGAAATTATTATCATAGGTTATCCTTCCTCTTGTCATCATTGATAATTTTGCTGATGATCCTGTTGTTCTTGTTCTTGTACATGCTTTTGTTGTAGTTGTGAGGTCTTTATCACTCATAGTACCAGTGTCGGTAAATCATGATGGGTTTTGTCAGATGACAATGAGGATAACACAATGGCTTCTTGTTCTTCCTTCTTGCAAACACCCACGTCTGCTCACAGCTTGGTTGCAACAAACATGGTTATGCAGGTGCTGTTAAGAGGAATGCACTAAACTTAGCATTCGTTTTACGCTAAAATCAGCCTCTCTCTCGCCAAACTTAAGTTAGGTTTGATTAAGTACAAAGGTAACATATCCAAATGAAATATCAATAATATAAGATTTCATACGAGAAAGATATTACCTATTTTGTTTGATTATTATAAAGATAATGATAATACTAATAAAAAATAACCATAATAATGATGATAATGATAATGATGACTAAGAATAACATTGATTATAATTATATAGAAAAACATTAAAGATAAACAACAATAATCCGTATTATTATCAATATCAAAATCAAACTAGTTAGAATGCTCCATTATTGATTTTTTAATTAATTTTTATGACTGATATCATAATTTTTTCATTATGTAAAATATTATGTTTAATGATAATTACTAAATTCCAAAAAAAACAATGAATAGAAGTTTAATGAGAATCTATATGTTTCATTATGGTTATTATTTTATTATTATCATTGTCCATCAGAAATTATTGCATTTAATAATTATAAAGAGTCATTAAAGTCATTCTTCAAATCATGATGATTTCATTCATGAATACTTTTCCATTTAACTTATTACGCTCAATTTTTCTTCATTATTTTTCTTCCCTTTCATTATCATATTCTCTAGTCTTTTCCATGTATATATTCATAAGGCTGTTGTGTTTTTTGTCCTTTTTCTTTTGTATTCATCATACAGATATTTTTCATTAGCATTATCATCATTAATATAATAATCATTTACGATTATCACAAGTTGTTATGCCATTCAAATCAGTTTTCATCTTCCCAACCTCAGTTTCCCTTCGTGATTTTTGATATCATTAACATCATCAGACAATGTTCATTTTTCCAATTTTTATCCTCGCAAGTCTCAGAAACCATTCCAAGTCATAACTCTACTTTCTGCGACTTCTTTGTCACTTCTATACTTTAGTAAATAATTTCTCCTTCTTACTCTTTGTCACTCTATACTTTTCTGTTATTAAGTTCTCCTTCTACTCTTTGTCACTCTATACTTTCTTTCTCATTCTCCTACTCTATGTCAGCTATATACTTTCTGTATAATTCTCCTTCTCCTAATCTATGTCACTCTTCTACTTTCTGTATAATTATCCTGCTCCTATCTTTGTCATTATATTTCTCCTTTCCTACTCTTTAGTCACTCTATATTTTCTGTATAATTCTCATTCTCCTATGCTTTGTCATTATCTTTTATGATATACATTTTCTTCTTCTCCTACTCTTTGTTCACTCTCTATTTTCTGTAGAAGTCTCCTCTACTCTTTGTCACTCTATATTTCTATTTTTTTTTTTTCTCATAATTCTCCTTCTCCTACTCTTTGTCACTATTATACTTTCTGTATAATTCTCCTTCTACTATCATCATGTCACTCTATATTTTCATGAGTAGTAATTTTCTTCTCCTACTTCCTCTCCCTATTCTTTGGTCACTTTATACTCTATTATAATTCTTCTACTCTTTGTCACTCTTTTTCTGGTCCCAATTCTCCTTCTCCTACTCTATGTCACTCTATACTTTCTGTATAATTCTCCTTCTACTCTTTGTCACTCTATACTTTCTGTATAATTCTCCTTCTCCTACTCTATGTCACTCTATACTTTCTTTATAATTATCCTTCTCCTACTCTTTGTCATTATAATTTCTGTATAATTCTCCTTCTACTCTTTGTCACTCTATACTTTCTGTATAATTCTCCTTCTCCTACTCTTTGTCGCCACATCTTTTCTGTATAATACTCCTCCTTCTACTCTTTGTCACTCTATACTTTCTGTATAATTCTCCTTCTACTCTTTGTCACTCTATACTTTCTGTATAATTCTCCTTCTACTCTTTGTCACTCTATACTTTCTGTATAATTCTCCTTCTACTCTTTGTCACTCTATACTTTCTGTATAATTCTCCTTCTCCTACTCTTTGTCACTCTATATTTTCTGTATAATTCTCCTTCTCCTACTCTTTGTCACTATACTTTCAGTATAATTCTCCTTCTCCTACTCTTTGTCATTATAATTTCTGTATAATTCTCCTTCTCCTACTCTTTGTCATTATAATTTCTGTATAATTCTTCTTCTCCTACTCTTTGTCACTCTATATTTTCTGTACAATTTTCCTTCTCCTACTCTATGTCACTCTATACTTTCTATATAATTCTCCTCCTACTCTTTGTCACTCTATATTTTCTGTAGAATTCTCCCTCTACTCTTTGTCACTCTATACTTTCTATATAATTCTCCTTCTCCTACTCTTTGTCACTATATACTTTCTGTATAATTCTCCTTCTCCTATTATTGTCACTCTATATTTTCTGTACAATTTTCCTTCTCCTACTCCTATGTCACTCTATACTTTCTGTATAATTCTCCTTCTCCTACTCTATGTCACTCTATACTTTCTATATAATTCTCCTTCTACTCTTTGTCACTCTATATTTTCTGTATAATTCTCCTTCTCCTACTCTTTGTCATTATATTTTCTGTATAATTTTCCTTCTGCAACTCTTTGTCACTCTATACTTTCTGTATAATTCTCCTTCTACTCTTTGTCACTCTATACTTTCTGTATAATTCTCCTTCTACTCTTTGTCACTCTATACTTTCTGTATAATTCTCCTTCTCTTATTCTTTGTCACTCTATACTTTCTGTATAATTCTCCTTCTACTCTTTGTCACTCTATACTTTCTATATAATTCTCCTTCTCTTACTCTTTGTCACTATATACTTTCTGTATAATTCTCCTTCTCCTATCTATGTCAATCTATACTTTCTGTATAACTCTCCTTCTACTCTATGTCAATCTATACTTTATGTATAATTCTCCTTCTACTCTTTGTCACTCTATACTTTCTGTATAATTCTCCTTCTCCTACTCTATGTCACTCTATACTTTCTATATAATTCTCCTTCTACTCTTTGTCACTCTATAATTTCTGTATAATTCTCCTTCTACTCTTTGTCACTCTATATTTTCTGTATAATTTTCCTTCTCCTACTCTTTGTCACTCTATACTTTCTATATAATTCTCCTTCTCCTACTCTATGTCACTCTATTCTTTCTGTATAATTCTCCTTCTTCTCTTTGTCACTCTATACTTTCTGTATAATTCTCCATCTCTTATTCTTTGTCACTCTATACTTTCTGTATAATTCTCCTTCCACTCTTTGTCACTCTATACTTTCTATATAATTCTCCTTCTCCTACTCTATGTCACTCTATACTTTCTATATAATTCTCCTTCTCCTACTCTATGTCACTCTATACTTTCTGTATAATTCTCCTTCTCCTACTCTATGTCACTCTATACTTTCTATATAATTCTCCTTCTCCTACTCTATGTCCCTCTATACTTTCTGTATAATTTTCCTTCTAATCTGTGTCACTCTATACTTTCTGTATAATTCTCCTTCTCCTACTCTTTGTCACTCTATACTTTCTGTATAATTCTCCTTCTACTCTTTGTCACTCTATACTTTCTGTATAATTCTCCTTCTACTCTTTGTCACTCTATACTTTCTGTATAATTCTCCTTCTACTCTTTGTCACTCTATACTTTCTGTATAATTCTCCTTCTACTCTTTGTCACTCTATACTTTCTGTATAATTCTCCTTCTCCTACTCTTTGTCACTCTATACTTTCTGTATAATTATCCTTCTACTCTTTGTCTCTCTATACTTTCTGTATAATTCTCCTTCTACTCTTTGTCACTCTATACTTTCTGTATAATTCTCCTTCTCCTACTCTTTGTCACTCTATACTTTCTGTATAATTCTCCTTCTCCTACTCTTTGTCACTCTATACTTTCTGTATAATTCTCCTTCTCCTACTCTCTGTCACTCTATATTTTCTGTATAATTCTCCTTCTCCTACTCTTTGTCACTCTATACTTTCTGTATGATTCTACTTCTACTCTTTGTCACTCTATATTTTCTGTAAAATTTTCCTTCTCCTACTCTATGTCACTCTATACTTTCTGTATAATTCTCCTTCTACTCTTTGTCACTCTATAATTTCTGTATAATTCTCCTTCTCCTACTCTTTGTCATTATAATTTCTGTATAATTCTCCTTCTCCTACTCTATGTCACTCTATACTTTCTATATAATTCTCCTCCTCCTACTCTTTGTCACTATCCTTTCTGTATAATTCTCCTTCTACTCTTTGTCACTCTATACTTTCTGTATAATTCTCCTTCTCCTACTCTTTGTCACTCTATACTTTCTGTATAATTCTCCTTCTACTCTTTGTCACTCTATACTTTCTGTATAATTCTCCTTCTCCTACTCTTTGTCACTCTATATTTTCTGTATAGTTCTCTTTCTCCTACTATTTGTCACTCTATACTTTCTGTATATTTTCCTTCTCCTACTCTCTGTCACTCTATACTTTCTGTATAATTCTCCTTCTACTCTTTGTCACTCTATACTTTCTGTATAATTCTCCTTCTACTCTTTGTCACTCTATACTTTCTGTATAATTCTCCTTCTACTCTTTGTCACTCTATACTTTCTGTATAATTCTCCTTCTCCTACTCTATGTCACTCTATACTTTCTGTATAATTCTCCTTCTCCTACTCTTTGTCATTATATTTTCTGTATAATTTTCCTTCTCCTACTCTTTGTCACTCTATATTTTCTGTAGAATTCTCCCTCTACTCTTTGTCACTCTATACTTTCTATATAATTCTCCTTCTCCTACTCTTTGTCACTATATACTTTCTGTATAATTCTCCTTCTCCTATCATTGTCACTCTATATTTTCTGTACAATTCTCCTTCTCCTACTCTATGTCACTCTATACTTTCTATATAATTCTCCTTCTCCTACTCTATGTCACTCTATACTTTCTATATAATTCTCCTTCTACTCTTTGTCACTCTATACTTTCTATATAATTCTCCTTCTACTCTTTGTCACTCTATACTTTCTGTATAATTCTCCTTCTACTCTTTGTCACTCTATATTTTCTGTATAATTCTCCTTCTCCTACTCTATGTCACTCTATACTTTCTATATAATTCTCCTTCTACTCTTTGTCACTCTATACTTTCTATATAATTCTCCTTCTCCTACTCTATGTCACTCTATACTTTCTATATAATTCTCCTTCTCCTACTCTATGTCACTCTATACTTTCTATATAATTCTCCTTCTCCTACTCTATGTCACTCTATACTTTCTATATAATTCTCCTTCTCCTACTCTATGTCACTCTATACTTTCTATATAATTCTCCTTCTCCTACTCTATGTCACTCTATACTTTCTATATAATTCTCCTTCTCCTACTCTATGTCACTCTATACTTTCTATATAATTCTCCTTCTCCTACTCTATGTCACTCTATACTTTCTATATAATTCTCCTTCTCCTACTCTATGTCACTCTATACTTTCTATATAATTCTCCTTCTCCTACTCTATGTCACTCTATACTTTCTGTATAATTCTCCTTCTCCTACTCTATGTCACTCTATACTTTCTATATAATTCTCCTTCTCCTACTCTATGTCACTCTATACTTTCTATATAATTCTCCTTCTCCTACTCTATGTCACTCTATACTTTCTATATAATTCTCCTTCTCCTACTCTATGTCACTCTATACTTTCTATATAATTCTCCTTCTCCTACTCTATGTCACTCTATACTTTCTATATAATTCTCCTTCTCCTACTCTATGTCACTCTATACTTTCTATATAATTCTCCTTCTCCTACTCTATGTCACTCTATACTTTCTATATAATTCTCCTTCTCCTACTCTATGTCACTCTATACTTTCTATATAATTCTCCTTCTACTCTTTGTCACTCTATACTTTCTATATAATTCTCCTTCTCCTACTCTATGTCACTCTATACTTTCTATATAATTCTCCTTCTACTCTTTGTCACTCTATAATTTCTGTATAATTCTCCTTCTACTCTATGTCACTCTATACTTTCTATATAATTCTCCTTCTCCTACTCTATGTCACTCTATACTTTCTATATAATTCTCCTTCTACTCTTTGTCACTCTATACTTTCTGTATAATTCTCCTTCTACTCTTTGTCACTCTATACTTTCTGTATAATTCTCCTTCTACTCTTTGTCACTCTATACTTTCTGTATAATTCTCCTTCTACTCTTTGTCACTCTATACTTTCTGTATAATTCTCCTTCTCCTACTCTATGTCACTCTATACTTTCTGTATAATTATCCTTCTACTATTTGTCACTCTATAATTTCTGTATAATTCTCCTTCTCCTACTCTATGTCACTCTATACTTTCTGTATAATTCTCCTTCTCCTACTCTATGTCACTCTATACTTTCTATATAATTCTCCTTCTACTCTTTGTCACTCTATATTTTCTGTATAATTTTCCTTCTCCTACTCTTTGTCACTCTATATTTTCTGTAGAATTCTCCCTCTACTCTTTGTCACTCTATACTTTCTGTATAATTCTCCTTCTACTCTTTGTCACTCTATACTTTCTGTATAATTCTCCTTCTCCTACTCTATGTCACTCTATACTTTCTGTATAATTATCCTTCTCCTACGCTTTGTTACTATATTTTCTGTATAATTCTCCTTCTCCTACTCTTTGTCATTATATTTTCTGTATAATTTTCCTTCTCCTACTCTTTGTCACTATATACTTTCTGTATAATTCTCCTTCTCCTATCTTTGTCACTCTATATTTTCTGTACAATTTTCCTTCTCCTACTCCTATGTCACTCTATACTTTCTATATAATTCTCCTTCTCCTACTCTATGTCACTCTATACTTTCTATATAATTCTCCTTCTCCTACTCTATGTCACTCTATACTTTCTATATAATTCTCCTTCTCCTACTCTATGTCACTCTATACTTTCTATATAATTCTCCTTCTCCTACTCTATGTCACTCTATACTTTCTATATAATTCTCCTTCTCCTACTCTATGTCACTCTATACTTTCTATATAATTCTCCTTCTCCTACTCTATGTCACTCTATACTTTCTATATAATTCTCCTTCTCCTACTCTATGTCACTCTATACTTTCTATATAATTCTCCTTCTCCTACTCTTTGTCATTATAATTTCTGTATAATTCTCCTTCTCCTACTCTTTGTCACTCTATACTTTCTGTATAATTCTCCTTCTCCTACTCTATGTCACTCTATACTTTCTATATAATTCTCCTTCTCCTACTCTATGTCACTCTATACTTTCTGTATAATTCTCCTTCTCCTACTCTATGTCACTCTATACTTTCTGTATAATTCTCCTTCTCCTACTCTATGTCACTCTATACTTTCTATATAATTCTCCTTCTCCTACTCTATGTCACTCTATACTTTCTGTATAATTCTCCTTCTCCTACTCTTTGTCACTCTATACTTTCTGTATAATTCTCCTTCTCCTACTCTATGTCACTCTATACTTTCTGTATAATTCTCCTTCTACTCTTTGTCACTCTATAATTTCTGTATAATTCTCCTTCTACTCTTTGTCACTCTATACTTTCTATATAATTCTCCTTCTCCTACTCTATGTCACTCTATACTTTCTATATAATTCTCCTTCTACTCTTTGTCACTCTATACTTTCTGTATAATTCTCCTTCTACTCTTTGTCACTCTATAATTTCTGTATAATTCTCCTTCTACTCTTTGTCACTCTATACTTTCTGTATAATTCTCCTTCTCCTACTCTATGTCACTCTATACTTTCTATATAATTCTCCTTCTACTCTTTGTCACTCTATAATTTCTGTATAATTCTCCTTCTACTCTTTGTCACTCTATACTTTCTGTATAATTCTCCTTCTCCTACTCTTTGTCACTCTATACTTTCTGTATAATTCTCCTTCTCCTACTCTTTGTCACTCTATACTTTCTGTATAATTCTCCTTCTACTCTTTGTCACTTTATACTTTCTGTATAATTCTCCTTCTACTCTTTGTCACTTTATACTTTCTGTATAATTCTCCTTCTACTCTTTGTCACTCTATACTTTCTGTATAATTCTCCTTCTCCTAGTCTTTGTCACTCTATATTTTCTGTATAATTCTCCTTCTCCTACTCTTTGTCACTCTATATTTTCTGTATAATTCTCCTTCTCCTACTCTTTGTCACTATACTTTCTGTATAATTCTCCTTCTACTCTTTGTCACTATACTTTTTGTATAATTCTCCTTCTACTCTTTGTCACTATACTTTCTGTATAATTCTCCTTCTCCTACTCTTTGTCACTCTATACTTTCTGTATAATTCTCTTTCTCCTATTCTTTGTCACTCTATTTTTTGTATATTTCTCCGTCTTCTCTTTGTCACTATACTTTTTCTATAATTCTCCTTCTACTCTTTGTCACTCTATATTTTCTGTATAATCCTCCTTCTACTCTTTGTCACTCTATACTTTCTATATAATTCTCCTTCTCCTACTCTTTGTCACTCTATACTTTCTATATAATTCTCCTCCTCCTATCTTTGTCACTCTATATTTTCTGTATGATTCTCCTTCTCCTACTCTTTGTCACCCTATACTTTCTGTATAATTCTCTTTCTCCTACTCTTTGTCACTCTATACTTTCTGTATAATTCTCCTTCTCCTACTCTTTGTCACTCTATACTTTCTGTATAATTCTCCTTCTACTCTTTGTCACTCTATACTTTCTGTATAATTCTCCTTCTCCTACTCTTTGTCACTCTATACTTTCTGTATAATTCTCCTTCTACTCTTTGTCACTCTATACTTTCTGTATAATTCTCCTTCTACTCTTTGTCACTCTATACTTTCTGTATAATTATCCTTCTCCTACGCTTTGTTACTATATTTTCTGTATAATTCTCCTTCTCCTACTCTTTGTCATTATATTTTCTGTATAATTTTCCTTCTCCTACTCTTTGTCACTCTATATTTTCTGTAGAATTCTCCCTCTACTCTTTGTCATTATAATTTCTGTATAATTCTCCTTCTACTCTTTGTCACTCTATATTTTCTGTATAATTCTCCTTCTCCTACTCTATGTCACTCTATACTTTCTATATAATTCTCCTTCTCCTACTCTATGTCACTCTATACTTTCTATATAATTCTCCTTCTCCTACTCTATGTCACTCTATACTTTCTATATAATTCTCCTTCTCCTACTCTATGTCACTCTATACTTTCTATATAATTCTCCTTCTACTCTTTGTCACTCTATACTTTCTATATAATTCTCCTTCTCCTACTCTTTGTCACTCTATATTTTCTGTATAATTTTCCTTCTCCTACTCTTTGTCACTCTATATTTTCTGTAGAATTCTCCCTCTACTCTTTGTCACTCTATACTTTCTATATAATTCTCCTTCTCCTACTCTTTGTCACTATATTTTCTGTATAATTCTCCTTCTCCTACTCTTTGTCACTCTATACTTTCTGTATAATTCTCCTTCTCCTACTCTCTGTCACTCTATATTTTCTGTATAATTTTCCTTCTTTTACTCTTTGTCACTCTACATTTTCTGTATGATTCTCCTTCTCCTACTCCTATGTCACTCTATACTTTCTGTATAATTCTCCTTCTACTCTTTGTCACTCTATAATTTCTGTATAATTCTCCTTCTACTCTTTGTCACTCTATAATTTCTGTATAATTCTCCTTCTACTCTTTGTCACTCTATACTTTCTATATAATTCTCCTTCTACTCTTTGTCACTCTATAATTTCTGTATAATTCTCCTTCTCCTACTCTATGTCACTCTATACTTTCTATATAATTCTCCTTCTACTCTTTGTCACTCTATATTTTCTGTATAATTCTCCTTCTACTCTTTGTCACTCTATACTTTCTATATAATTCTCCTTCTACTCTTTGTCACTCTATACTTTCTGTATAATTCTCCTTCTACTCTTTGTCACTCTATAATTTCTGTATAATTCTCCTTCTACTCTTTGTCACTCTATAATTTCTGTATAATTCTCCTTCTCCTACTCTATGTCACTCTATACTTTCTGTATAATTCTCCTTCTACTCTTTGTCACTCTATACTTTCTATATAATTCTCCTTCTACTCTTTGTCACTCTATATTTTCTGTATAATTCTCCTTCTCCTACTCTTTGTCACTCTATATTTTCTGTATAATTCTCCTTCTCCTACTCTTTGTCACTATACTTTCTGTATAATTCTCCTTCTACTCTTTGTCACTATACTTTTTGTATAATTCTCCTTCTCCTACTCTTTGTCACTCTATACTTTCTGTATAATTCTCCTTCTCCTACTCTTTGTCACTCTATACTTTCTGTATAATTCTCTTTCTCCTATTCTTTGTCACTCTATACTTTCTGTATATTCTCCTTCTCCTACTCTTTGTCACTCTATATTTTCTGTATAATTCTCCTTCTCCTACTCTTTGTCACTATACTTTCTGTATAATTCTCCTTCTACTCTTTGTCACTATACTTTCTGTATAATTCTCCTTCTCCTACTCTTTGTCACTCTATACTTTCTGTATAATTCTCCTTCTCCTACTCTTTGTCACTCTATACTTTCTGTATAATTCTCCTTCTCCTACTCTTTGTCACTCTATACTTTCTGTATAATTCTCCTTCTCCTACTCTTTGTCACTCTATACTTTCTGTATAATTCTCCTTCTCCTACTCTTTGTCACTCTATACTTTCTGTATAATTCTCCTTCTCCTATTCTTTGTCACTCTATACTTTCTGTATAATTCTCCTTCTCCTACTCTTTGTCACTCTATACTTTCTGTATGATTCTACTTCTACTCTTTGTCACTCTATATTTTCTGTAAAATTTTCCTTCTCCTACTATTCTTTGTCACTTTACATTCTCTTTATAATTCTTCTACTCTTTGTCACTTCATTTTCTGTCCAATTCTCCTTCTCCTACTCTTTGTCACTCTATATTTTCTGTATAATTCTCCTTCTCCTACTCTATGTCACTCTATACTTTCTATATAATTCTCCTTCTACTCTTTGTCACTCTATACTTTCTGTATAATTCTCCTTCTCCTACTCTTTGTCATTATATTTTCTGTATACTTTTCCTTCTCCTACTCTTTGTCACTCTATATTTTCTGTATAATTCTCCTTCTACTCTTTGTCACTCTATACTTTCTGTATAATTCTCCTTCTACTCTTTGTCACTCTATACTTTCTGTATAATTCTCCTTCTCCTACTCTATGTCACTCTATACTTTCTGTATAATTATCCTTCTCCTACGCTTTGTCACTCTATACTTTCTGTATAATTATCCTTCTACTCTTTGTCTCTCTATACTTTCTGTATAATTCTCCTTCTACTCTTTGTCACTCTATATTTTCTGTATAATTCTCCTTCTCCTACTCTTTGTCATTATATTTTCTGTATAATTTTCCTTCTCCTACTCTTTGTCACTCTATATTTTCTGTAGAATTCTCCCTCTACTCTTTGTCACTCTATACTTTCTATATAATTCTCCTTCTCCTACTCTTTGTCATTATATTTTCTGTATAATTTTCCTTCTCCTACTCTTTGTCACTCTATATTTTCTGTAGAATTCTCCTTCTACTCTTTGTCACTCTATACTTTCTATATAATTCTCCTTCTCCTACTCTTTGTCACTATATACTTTCTATATAATTCTCCTTCTCCTATCTTTGTCACTCTATATTTTCTGTATGATTCTCCTTCTCCTACTCTTTGTCACTCTATACTTTCTGTATAATTCTCCTTCTCCTACTCTATGTCACTCTATACTTTCTGTATAATTCTCCTTCTCCTACTCTTTGTCACTCTATACTTTCTATATAATTCTCCTTCTCCTACTCTTCTTCACTCTCTATTTTCTCTATATTTCTTCTTCTACTCTTTGTCACTCTATACTTTCTATATAATTCTCCTTCTCCTACTCTATGTCACTCTATACTTTCTATATAATTCTCCTTCTACTCTTTGTCACTCTATACTTTCTATATAATTCTCCTTCTCCTACTCTTTGTCACTATATACTTTCTATATAATTCTCCTTCTCCTATCTTTGTCACTCTATATTTTCTGTATGATTCTCCTTCTCCTACTCTTTGTCACTCTATATTTTCTGTACAATTTTCCTTCTCCTACTCCTATGTCACTCTATACTTTCTGTATAATTCTCCTTCTCCTACTCTTTGTCACTCTATACTTTCTGTATAATTCTCCTTCTCCTACTCTTTGTCACTCTATACTTTCTGTATAATTCTCCTTCTCCTACTCTTTGTCACTCTATACTTTCTGTATAATTCTCCTTCTCCTACTCTCTGTCACTCTATATTTTCTGTATAATTCTCCTTCTCCTACTCTTTGTCACTCTATACTTTCTGTATGATTCTCCTTCTCCTACTCTTTGTCACTCCATATTTCTGTATAATTCTCCTTCTACTCTTTGTCACTCTATACTTTCTGTATATTCTCCTTCTCCTACTCTTTGTCACTCTATACTTTCTGTATGATTCTACTTCTACTCTTTGTCACTCTATATTTTCTGTAAAATTTTCCTTTTCCTACTATTCTTTGTCACTCTATACTTTCTGTATAATTCTCCTTCTCCTACTCTATGTCACTCTATACTTTCTGTATAATTCTCCTTCTCCTACTCTTTGTCATTATATTTTCTGTATAATTCTCTATATTATATATATAATATATATATATATTATTTATATATATATTATTTGTAATTATATAGTATATTATAATAATGATATAAATAAATATATTATATATGGTAAATAATGATATCGATAAATATATAAGTTGTGTACAGTTGTCACTAACACAATTGCAGATTGTATTCACTGCAAAAGTCAAAAAATAAAGGATTTCAAATATTTGCATGGAGGTACAGAAACAACCTCACACACACACAAACTCCTCCTAAAGCCAAATGGCCAAACAACAATCAGTCCAGAATCAAGCTCTTAGAGTCTGCCAGGATATGTCACGCGTCCAAAACATCCCACATGTGAAAACAGCTGCATTGTAGTGGATGTGCTTCGCCCAGCCATCCCTCCAGGGGAAATGCAGCGAGTTTCCCGCCTTTATGGCGCCACGAGGGGGAAATTTAACGGTAAAAAGAGCAGATTGGGTCGCCTTCACAAGGAGCGTCAAGCTGAAGTTGTTGGAGGGAAGAAAGAAGAAACATTGATGATAAAGTAAACAGTGTTTCAAAATTGTATTATAAATGCAGCAATGGCAACCATCCCTAAGACTTCGACAGATTAGCCTTAAGCATAGAGTTCCATGGTGGACACCAGATTGCCGCAGGGCGCTTATGTGAACGAAAATAGAGGCCTACAGGCTTTTCCACAATTAATATCACAAACGAGAACTTTCGCAATTAAAAACAAGCGAGAGCTAGGGCTC
This sequence comes from Penaeus japonicus, assembly GCF_977035675.1. NCBI lineage: Eukaryota > Metazoa > Arthropoda > Malacostraca > Decapoda > Penaeidae > Penaeus > Penaeus japonicus. The sequence goes on along the minus strand of NW_028234429.1, from coordinate 36,331,949 downwards.
GAAGAAGAACAATCAACAAGCCAAAAGAGACTCCTGGCGAAGCTTTGTCTCTCGATTAACAGCAATACAGCATTGCAGTGGTTTGGTCCACTGTCAACAAAATCAATAAAAAAAGAAATTATTAAAAATCAAAAACATCACTCATGAGGGAAAAGAATATAGAGACATTGCTAACATAATCGCCAGGCAGTTCTCTATACAAGCAGCTCGGAAAACTACAATTGCATTCCTGACCACCAAGGAAGCAGCCGAGCTGCAACCAATTCACTTTGCCACAGGAGATAACCTTGATTATAATAAAGATCTAACTATGAATGAGCTTGTCCGAGCCCTAGAAGCCTGTAGAGGAACATCCCCAGGCCCCGATGAGATTCGATATAAGATGATGAAGCATCTTAATCATGATGACATGATTAAGTTGCTAGAAGTGTACAATGATATTTGGAAAAGCCAGACTTTTCCAAATTCATGGCATTTCGCCACATCATTCCCATATTGAAAGGAGGGGGAAATCCCAGATCCGCCATCTCTTACCGCCCAATTGCGTTGACAAGCTGCTTATGCAAGGTCATGGAAAGAATTGTTAATAGTAGGCTATTGCATTTTTTAAATACCAGAATTTACTAGTTGACGAGCAGTGCGGCTTCCGAAAGGGACGTCAAACTCTCGATCAGCTAGTAAAACTGGAAAGTCATATTCATGAGGCATTTGCCAAAAAGCATTTTTTGATTTCAGTATTTTTAGACATAGAAAAAGCTACGACATGACATGGCGACATGGCTACTCAGAAAACTTTATGCTTTCGGATTACGTGGAAACTTGCCTTGTTTTATCCAAAATTTCATATCTGACAGAACGTTTTCTGTCAAATTATTTTCCGACAATGTCACATTCTCGGACATTTTTGTCCAGGCAAACGGGGTCCCACAAGGAAGTGTCTTGTCTCCAACATTATTTCTGTGTATGATAAATGACATTTTACCATCTCCTCCTCGGAATCTTAAATACTCACTGTACGCCGATGATTGTGCATTATGGCACTCCAGCAATAATGCAGAGTTCTCGGCAAATCAGATCCAATTGGCACTGGATATGATTCATAACTAGGGCCTCCAGTGGGGTTTTAAGTTTTCCATAAGAAAGAGTATTGGCGTGGTCTTTACACATAGGAGAAAGCCCAACATCAGGCTAACTCTAGACAACCACCCAATACCTATTAAAAATTCAGCTAGATTTCTTGGTCTACTCTTTGATAGTAGATTGAATTGGAAAGACCACATTGGTCAGTTAAAGAATAAATGTCAAAAAGCACTCAATTTATTAAAGTGCATTTCTGGACACAAATGGGGAGCTGATAGAAAGTCTTTACTGATGTTATATAAATCCCTGACTAGATCTCCTTCTTATCATCCTTCTTCTTATTATTGTTATTTTGATGGTGATCCTGTTCTTGTTCTCCTACATGCTTTTGTTGGTGGTGTTGTTGCGAGGTCTTTGTCAGTGATGACAAAGACAATGATGATAATGGAGAAAGTAATGGCAACAAATGCAACAACAATAATGATGATTATCATTGTAATATATATATATTTTTTGATAAATGATTATCAAACGTTCTTTTTCATTAAAATATTCCTTCTTATAATCATACGCATTTTCTTCCTTCTCATTTCTATGCCTTTTCCTAATTTTTATTTTCAGTAACTTTCTTATTATTTGCAATTTTATTAATATTCAAAATATTCATACTATTCCTTGCCCTTATCCTTATCACCTTAATCATTCCTAAAACTAATCTCATTCTCCCTCACAATCACCTTCTCATTGTCATTCTCACTCACATTCACCTTCTCATTGTCATTTTCACTCACATTCACCTTCGCATTGTCATTCCCTTCTCACGCTCATTACTCACAAACAGACGTCTAACAGAAGCATCTTCCTCCCTCAGCTTGGACTCCCTTACACTGGGCTTCCCACAACGGCCATCATGCTGTTGCTGAGACGCTCCTCGAGAAGGGCGGAGAAGTGAACGCCAAGGATAGTTATGGTAAGGCGATTGGAAAGCGAGTGACTTCTTAAAGGCACCAGAAGAAATTTGCTTTTGTTTCCTTTCTAATCTTTGTCTTTATGGAATTTTATAACAATTATTGTTATAATTTAATAAGGGAATCTTTTTCATCTTTTATCATTAATTTTATTGATATTTATTTCTTTATTCTATGAATTTTTCAATGAAATATTTTCATAGATTATTTTATAACTAAGAAAAAAATAGATTTTTCTATATTTCTTTATACTATAAATGTTATAATGATTAGTTATAATAATTATGATAATAATAAGTATGATCATCTTAATTATTACTGACATTGTCATTATTATTTTCCTGATTATTTATAAGAAATATGATCATCCTGATCATCAATCATAATCATCATCAATGGTGCTATTCATATTATCATTATTATTTCATTACTATAAATATCATTGTTACTCCCATTTCTACTAAATTATCAATTGTTATCATCCTTCTTCTTCTCATTATTGTTATTTTGATGGTGATCCTGTTCTTGTTCTCCTACATGTTTTTGTTGGTGGTGTTGTTGCGAGGTCTTTGTCAGTGATGACAATGATGATAATGGAGAAAGTAATGGCAACAAAAGCAACAACAATAATGATGATAATGAAAAGTTTCATAATGTTGATGGTGGTAATGATAACAATATTAATGATAAAGTAATCATCACTGATAATGTTGATGATAACACTTTCATGATGATAATAGAACTAATGATAATGGTAATGACATATATATGATAACAATTATAATGATAATGGTGATGATGAATAATGATAGTAATAAATTTAGAAATATAAAAGTTTAGTTAAGTCCCCCCGAACGGCGGGTCCGTTTTCTTTGACATACGTAATGTCTCCCATGTTCCACCAATATTTTGATGTTTTTTATTTTACGCTTATTTACTACAAGAAAGACATGTTTTGTTTATGTTACACCATTTATCAGGTGTATGTTTTTCCATTATGAAGACTATATATTTTAACTGCATTGAAACAGAAGTGTAAATCGTTTTATATCAATATGATTTTCTGAATAAATTAGCAGACGCTCAACAACACCACGTGTTTCAATGGCTAAAGAACATCTTTATTTACTGCACGAATGTGGCAAGAAAACCCCACATGTATAATTCTCCTACTCTTTGTCACTCTATATTTCTGTATAATTCTCTATATTATATATATTGTATATATATAAAATATATATATTACTGATAAATAATTATCAAACATTTATTTTCATTATAATATTCTTTCTCATTATCATACATATATATTTTTTTCTTTTCTTTCTTGTTTCTATACCTTTTCATAATTCTTATTTTCATTAACATTCTAAGTATTTGCAATTTTATTAATATTCAAAATATCCATACTATTCCTAGCCCTTACCCTTATCACCCTAATCATCTCTATTAATCTCATTCCTAAAACTAGTCTCATTCTCCCTCACATTCACCTTCTCACTGTCATTTTCACTCACATTCACCTTCGCATTGTCATCCTCACTTCCCTTCTCACGCTCATTACTCACAAACAGACGTCTAACAGAAGCATCTTCCTCCCTCAG
>NW_028234429.1:36320797-36323297 GCF_977035675.1 Penaeus japonicus | reverse complement strand
AAAACAGCGAACTGAAGGATATCCTATGCCTCAGAGAAAGGGAGATCAGAGAGCTAAAGGTAAGAGCAAGAGCTTCCGAAATACATTAGCCCCTTTTTAAAAACCATTTTATTTGTCGAAGCGAGATGACTGCTTGAACGTGCAATTCCATTTGCTTTGCCTGTGATGCTAGGTTCTTCTCCCTAATCCCTTTAGGACAGAGACATCCCTACAGTGTTGTCTTCTACAGGATATGCAGGAGGAGCAAGGACGGGAGAGGAGTAGGACGGAGACTGAGGTGACTAATCTGCAGACGGAAAACAGCGAACTGAAGGACATCCTATGTCTCAGAGAAAGGGAGATCAGAGAGCTAAAGGTAAGAGCAGGAGGTTCCGAAATACACTAGCCCCTTTTTAAAACCGATTTTATTTGTCAAAGCGAGATTACTGGTTGTTCGTGCAATTCCATTTGCTTTGCCTGTGATGCCTTGCTCTTCTCCTCAAGCCTTTAGGACAGAGACATCCCTACAGTGTTGTCTTCTCTTACAGGAGGAGCAAGGACATGAGAGGAGTAGGATGGAGACTGAGGTGACTAATCTGCAGATGGAAAACAGCGAACTGAAGGATATCCTATGTCTCAAGGAAAGGGAGATCAGAGAGCTAAAGGTAAGAGCAAGAAGAGGGAAAAGAGGAGAGAGAAAGAGACTAAAATAAGGAGAGAAACAATGAAGAAGTATTGTATTCACACATATGTACTTCTACATGGTTCAGTATACACTCCCGTCCCGTTAAGAAGGCGTGACAGTCCTTTACTTTACAGGAGCAACACACAGCGGACGTTGGGAACGCGACGAACAGGTCGGAGGGCGAGGATGCGAAAGTGAGGAAGATATTAATTCTTATGACTTATGATGCATTGCACTGAGGGTGATAATAATTCTGAGAATTAACTCCAATGATGATATTAGTGCTCGTAACGTAAATGTAGTTCCACTGATGATGATGTTAATGCTTTAGACAGAACTTCAAGAAAGGAAGGTTGGGAGAAAGATAAAGTGCGAGAGAAGGAATTAGAACAAAGGAGGGAAAGGTTGAAGGAGAGGGAGAAATACATTTTCACAGAGAGAGAGAGAAAGAGAAAGAGAGAGTGAATGGGAGGAAGAACAGGCATAGAGGAGACAGGAGGAGACCGCATGTCATGTCCCTGGCGCCTTTCGCACACAGGATCGTGTGGAAGAAGGAGCCAGGAAGATTCGGGAGCTGAGGGCGGAGGTGAGGGAGATGGAGGAGCAGCTGACGCAAGCCGAGGTAACCTTTCCTTTGGAAGTCAAGCGGAAGTACAAATACAGAGGGATTGAAGTCACTCCTGGCCAAAGGGAGATGCAAGATGTAGATGCAACATCAACAACAATGAAGAGATTGATAGATTTGCATTCAGAGGAATCAGTTGCACAGAACATTAGGCTTCACATGTGTGTATGAAGTATATCTCGAATCTTATATGTATAATATGTTAGAACTAATTTAGATTTTATTTTGCAGGAGCAACACCTGGAGGAGGTGAGGAACTTGAGAAGAATGTTTCAACGCACGAGAGAGGAAGAGGTAGCCGAAGAAAGAAGGGAATTGAGTCAAATGTTAAGAAATCGGGAAGAGAAGATTAAGTCCCTGAAGGTAGGCCTAAAACGATGCACACAACACATATGACCACTTACTGAAGTGCAAACCTATGTACAGTCAGACAGAAACAGACAGAAAGCATATTCCACCTTTGCCCACAGCGTGTCCCCTTCTACATGACAGTAGGAAGGTAGGGACAGAGGGAGGCATGGTGTTGGGGGGGGGGGAGTGTTTGATTATGTGCCTGCTCAATGTATGCAACAACATATTCTCTCTCTCTCTCTCTCTCTCTCTCTCTCTCTCTCTTCTCTCTCTCTCTCTCCTCTTCTCTCCTCTTTCTCTCTCTCTCTCTCTCTCTCTCTCTCTCCTCTTCTCTCCTCTCTCTCTCTCTTCCTCCTTCTCTTCCTCCCTCTCTCTTTCTCCTCTCTCCTCTCTCTCCTCTCTTTTCCTCCCTCTCTCTCTCCTCTTTCTCTCTCTCTCTCTCCTCTCTCTCTCTCTCTATCCCTCTCTCTCTCTCTCTCTCTCTCTCTTCCTCTCTCTCTCTCTCTCTCTCTCTTTCTCTCTCTCTCTTTCTCTCTCTCTCTTTCTCTCTCTCTTTCTCTTTCTCTTTATCTCTCTCCTCTCTCTCTCTCTCTTCCTTTCTATCTGTCTCTCTTTCTCTCTCTCTCTTCCTTTCTATCTGTCTCTCTTTCTCTCTCTCTCTCCCTCTCTTCCCTCTTCTCTCTCCCTCTCTTCTCTCTTCTCTCTCCCTCTCTTCTCTCTTCTCTCTCCCTCTCTTCTCTCTTCTCTCTCCCTCTCTTCTCTCTTCTCTCTCCCTCTCTTCTCTCTTCTCTCTCCCTCTCTTCCCTCTCTCTCCCCCCTCTCTCTCTCCTCTCTCTCTCCTCTCTCTCTCTCTCTCTCTC
>NW_028234429.1:36305070-36310697 GCF_977035675.1 Penaeus japonicus | reverse complement strand
AAATAATAATAATTGACGATATATACTCATGAAAATAATGATTATAATAATAATAATAATATATAATAAACTAACAATTAATTACATTAAGAATAAGTAAAAGAGTGTACTGATTTGATTAAAATGGAAAATAATAAGAATGAGGATAATGATAATGAATGATTAAAATAATGCCAAAGTGTTGATGATAATCAAAATAAATAATAATAATAAATTAAAGATATTTCACTTCAATTTCCATGGCATTTCTTTATTATAGAATAAGGAAGGTTGAAAACGAATTGATTGAAAGTTTAAAAAGTAAAAAAATAGGAAATAGTTCACTAACAGCAGAGAAAAATGTAATTTAAAAGAAAAACATGAGGGAGAAAAATAAAATGGGAGTAAATTACGAGACGAACAATAAATATAAAGTGGAAAGCTAGTGCACAGTTACATTGATATCCCCAAAAAGGAAACAAAAAAACATATATAGTATATATATATATATTATATATAATATTTCATATATATATATTTATATATAGGTATATATTATATATATATATATATATATATATATATTATTAAATTATATATATGTCATTATATATTCATATACAAAATAGGTATATATATATGTATATATATATATTATATATTATATAAATTATATTTTATAATATATATATATCTATATATATATATATCATATATATTATGTACATATACACACACACATCCACACACACAACACAACACAGTGTACACACACATATATTTTATTTATATTATATATAATATATATATATATATATGTATATAATATCTATATTCATATATATATAATATATATATATGCTATATATATTATATATATATCTATATATTATATATATATTTATACATATATATATATTATATATTATATATATATATTATATATATAATATATATATACATACATATATATATATATATAATTTATATATATATTATATATAATCTTATATATATATACTGTATATATATATATATTTATTATTATATATATATATATAATATATATATATATATATAATATGTATTATATATATATCTATATATATATATTATATATTTATATGTATGTATATATAATATATATAATTATATTACTCTATATATCTATATATATATATTATATATCCAAAGGGCAAATATAAAGATTTAAAAGTGAAGAAAAAAAAGTCATTGAATTCATGATCCGTTCTTCTTGGGGGGGTTAATTGTCGTGTCCATCCTTGTAACGTTAAACAAGCCCTTCGTCCACATTTGCAGTGTGGTGTGTGTATACATTGTATATATATTATATTTTATACTATATTATAATATATATATATATATATATATTATCTATATGTATTATATGTATATGTATAGATATATATATATATATTATATAATATATTTATATATATATGTGTGTGTGTGGTGTTGTGTGTTGTGTGTGTGTGTGTGTGTGTGTGTGTGAGAGCGTGTGTGTGTGTGTGTGTGTATGTAATACATGTATATATCATATATATGTGTATATGTATATATATGAATATATATATATATAGATATATATATATTTATATAAATATATATATATATTTATATATATAATATATCTATATGTGTGTGTGTATGTGTGTGACTGTGTGTGTGGGTGCTGTGTAGTGTGTTTTGTGTTGTGTGTGTGTGTGGCTGTTTTGTGTGTGAGTTGTGAGTGTGTATGTGTGTGTGTGTGTATGTATGTATATATGTATGTGCCGTGTAGTAATACATATTATACATGAATATATTTATATATATATATGATATATATATATATATATATATATATATATATTATATATGTGTATGTGTGTGTGTGTGTGTGTGTGTGTGTGTGTGTGTGCTGTGGTGTGTGTGTGTGTTGTGTATGTGTGTGTAAATTACAATATCTATTTTTCCAATCTTTATAAAAATAAAATATATTGGCGGGTGTGTACGCATGTATGTATGCTGGCCTGCTTATATATTTCATCACACAAAATATAAAACATATAGATAGATAGATAGATAGATAAAATAAATAGTAGATAGATAAATGGATAGATAAATAGATATATGGGTAGCTAGTTAGATATATGCGATAGTTTAGATATAGATAGATATAGTTAGATTATAGATGTATAGATAGATTTACAGACAGGTGGATAGGCCAGATAGATAAATACCAGATAGCTATAGTTTATTAATGTTATGTACGTCAAGAAATGTATTTAGCAATATTCATTTGTTATATACATTTGCCAATTTACATTTGTTCGTTTATTCCAGACGTACGGACGCAGTCGGTAATAATGATTTGTAAGTTACACCAGAGTAGGCGGCGGAGCCATGATGAATGGAGGGGGCGGTGAGAGCAGAAGTATCAATGAGGGTTGCCAATGAGATTAATGGGTGTCAGGAAGGAACGTCTTATCTATCTCTTCTCCTCCTCTTTCTTTTCCCTTTTTTTTCTCTCTTCTCCATATGGCTGTCTCTATCTCTCTTTCTTTAGTTCTCCTCTCTCTCTCTCTCTCTCTCCACTCCCTCTCATTCACATTTCTTCTCTGTCTCTCTATCCCTCTCTCACTCTCTCTCTCTCTGAGATGTATTTCAGTGCCACTTGAGGAGGATGCTCTGCCCCGAGGGAAATGGAAAAAAACCCGATAGAACCTATCCTCAGCTGACCAGCAGGTCAGCTTATAAAAGGTGACCTAGCGGTCACAGTAAGTTCTCCTACGGACTCCAGCAATTACTCTCCGAGCGACGCGAAGCGGCGAGGCGCTGCTCCGATCTCTGCCATAAAAAACACCAGCCTAACAAGAGAATCCGGAGAAGCCATCGCTACCCATTGTAATTTATCCAATATTTATGTGCCGTCATCCCCCAATAAAGGATCTAGAACATTAGAACCACTTGCTCAAAAAACCCGATTGTTTTTGAACACCAAACTCACACTCTCTCTCCCTCTCACTGTGTTGTTTCTAAAATCTCTCTCTTGTACCCAAACCGCCTCTCGACACTCTTCCCGAAACCGTGGCCCTTGAATTTCTGCAAGAGTAAATCACACCGACAGGTTATTCGTTCAAATAATTCTGTCGATAGAGGGAAAGGAACACACACCACTGCAATTCAGGAGTCGGGCTTACTCTTGGTGTATTTTTGGGTTTGTATGGCATATTTTTCAAGTATTGTTATACGGGGAGTTCAGCCAAGTGGCGTCTGTGTGCAGCAAATACTAACATGTATTATATTTTCTCCTGTTAGTTTTGATTTGACGATTGTTTGTTTATTTGTTTGTGTGTGTGTCTGTGTGTGGGTGTCTGTGTGTGGGTGCCTCGTGTGTATGTGTGTGTATGTATATATGTATATATATATAATATATATATATATATATTTATTGATATATATATATATTTGGAATGTATGTATATGTTTATATATATATATATGGATGTATGTAGTACATATATATATTTATATATATTTATATATATATATATAATATATTTATATATGGATATATGTAGTAGATTTATATATATATATATATATATTTATATTAATTATACATATATCTATTATAGGTATATATATATATATATTCTATATATATATATTTTTTCTAATTTTATATATATATATATATACATGTATGTTAGTATATTATGGAGATATATGTATAGATGTGTACATATATTCTATGTGTACATATATATATATATATTTATATATATATATATATATATATATTATCTATGTATATATATATATACATAATATATATATATATATATATTATATATATATATATATATATATATATATATATGTATGTATATGTATATACATTGGTATATACATATATTTTTATTATTTAGACATACATCCATATTTATACATATATATATATTTATAAATTATATATATATCTATATATATGAGAAGAGGGTAGAATGCAAGTAACGCATTTTTATTATATTACAAATTTATACCTCCCTGCCCGGGACTCGAACCCCGCGCAGTAAGATCGACCGGCTCGGTTGATTACGTTCAGCTACACGACCCGACAAAAGAGATGTGCAACCAGACACCTTTTGAGATGTCATGGACATTACCTATGTGTTCTTCTCAGACAGTGATAGCGAGGTATTACGAAACTCTCCCGCGGGCACTCGTCAGCCACGTAATCACAAATTCCAAGTCCCAAATCTGGTACCAGGGAGGTATAAATTTGTTTATATTAAAAATGCGTTATGCATTCTACCATCTTCTCACACATATAACTTGGTTTTTTTAACAAAAACTTCCTGTTTGGGATTGATTTGTGATTCCGTGGCTGCGAGTGCCCGCGGGAGATGTTCGTAAAACCTCGTATCACTGTTCTGTTAAGAAACATAGGTTATGTCCATGACATCTCATAAGGTGTTGTTGCAATCTCTTTTGTCGGGTCGTGTAGCTGACGGTATCAACCGTGCTGTCGATCTTACGGCGCGGGTTCGAGGTTCCGTCGGGAGGTATAAAATTTGTATATATTAAAAAAATTGAGTTACTGCTTCTACCATCTTCTCAACATATAACCTTGGTAACCTGATTTGGGACTTGAATTGTGATTCCGTGCTGCGAGTGCCCGCGGCGAGATGTTGTTAAAACCTCGCTATCACTGTTCTGATAAGAACACATGGTAATGTCCATGACATCTCATAAGTGTTCTGGTTGCACAGTCTTTTCCTCGGGTCGTGTAAGCTGAACGGTATCAACGTGCCTGTCGACTTCGGCGCGGGTTCGAGGTCCCGGTCAGGGGGGTTTAATTTGTATATTTTAAAAATGGTTAAAAACTGCATTCTACCATCTTCTCACTCATATTACCTTGGTACTTGGTGATTTGGGACTGAATGTGGTGATTCCGTGGCTGCCGATGCCCGCGGGAGATGTTCGTAAAACCGCTCTATCAATGTTCTGATAAGAAACACATTGGTAATGTCCATGACATCTCATAAGGTTGTCTGGTGCACATCTCTTTTGTCGGGGTGTGTAGCTGAACGGTATCAACCGGGCCTGTCGATCGTACGGGCGCTGGAGTTCGAGTCCCGGTCAGGGAGGTATAATTTGTTGTATTTAAAATGCAGTTACTGCATTCTACCATCTTCTCACACCTATACCTTGGTAACCTGAGTTGGGACTTGAATTTGGGATTCCAGTGGCTGCCGAGTGCCGCGGGAGATGTCGTAAAACCTCGCTTCACTGTTCTGATAAGAACACAATTATAGGTAATGTCCATGGACTCTCATAAGGTGGTTGGTTGCCACATCTCTTTTGTCGGGTCGTGGTGTAGCTGACGGTATAAACCGTGCCTGTCGATTCTTACGGGCAGGGTTAGAGTCCGGTCAGGGAGGTTTTTAAATCTTTGTATATATTAAAAATGCGTTCTGCATTCTACCAACTTCACACACATATAACCTTGGTAACCTGATTTGGGACTTTGAAATTGTGATTCCGTGGCTGCGAGTGCCCGGGGAGATGTTCGTAAAACCTCGCTATCACTGTTCTGATAAGATCTCATAGGTAATGTCCATGACATCTCATAAGGTGTC
>NW_028234429.1:36297570-36302570 GCF_977035675.1 Penaeus japonicus | reverse complement strand
ATGCGAAGAGGCCAAAAGGTTGAGAGATCAGGACTCGAATCTAGACTTATCATCGTGGAAAGAAGTTCTGATTTACAATGAAAATGGCGAAAAAAAAAAAAATATATATATATATATGTGTGTGTGTGTGTGTGTGTGTGTGTGTGTATTACAACAATAAATAAGCGATTTAAATATGGAAAGTCTCAAGATTGGCCTTAAAATGAACATGAAAGAGATTAAAGTCATGTTCAATAGTCGAACCCCAGTTAAGCAAATACAAATACAGGGCGAGGTACTAGAAGTAGTGAACGAGTATGTATACTATGGGCAACTCTCTGACACGAGTACTTCCTGCGAAGCCGAGATTTAAAAACGGCGCGAATCAGGCTAGGTCTGGAGTGCCTTCGGTAAACATAGTAATATATTACGAGGTCGTTCTGCCACTATGTCTAAAGAGAAGATTTTTTACAAATGCGTCTCCCGTCATGACATATGGATCAGAGAAATGGACTACGACCAAGGCATCGAGAGGAAATTAGTAAGCGCCCAAAGAGGAATGGAAAAGGCTTATATTGGGGTTAGGCTTGGGCAGAAAAGAGCCACATGGATCAGGCAGCAAACAAAAGTAAGGTTTATTTCACGAGCATCAAGATATGGAAAGTTGGACGGGGGCTGGATATAGATATCGGAGACAAGACTGCAGGTGGACAAAAAGAATCAATCAGAATCGGGTAATACACGAACCAAAGAGACCAGGGAAAGGTCCAACGACCAGGATGGCGGGGTGAAATAGCGCGGAAACTTGTGCAAGTGTAAATTGGAATCAGAAGAGGACAAGACCGGATTGTACTGGATATAAGAGTGTTGGGTGGCCGTCCTCCTGCAGGGAGGAGTCTGGGGAGTTGTGGGTTGAGAGAGTGTGTGTGGTGAGAGTAGTGTTAGTGATTGAGTGTGTGTGTGTGGGTGAGTCTATGTCTATATATATACATGTGTGCGGAGTGTGAGTGTGTATGAGTGTGTGTGTGAGTGTTGTGAGAGTTTTGTGTGCAGTGAGTGTGTGTGTGGTGTGTTTTATAAACTCAACATCGATACTGTGTGTATGTATGTTTTGTGGTGTGGTTAGTGTGTGGTGTGTGTTTTAGTGTGCGTTTTTTGTGGTGTGTAGTTGGTGTGAGAGTGTGTTGTGTGTGTTAGTGTGTGTGTGTGTGTAGTTAGTGAGGTGTGTGTTGGGTATCTATCTATCTACGCTCTCTGTCTCTAAATCTAACCAATTTATATCACACTCTATCTCACTCTATATCTATATCCTGTGAGTGTCGTGTGTGTGTGTGTGTGAGTGTGTTAGTGTGTTGTCTTAGTCTGTGTGTGTGTTGTTGTGTGTGTGTGTGTGCTTGTGAGAGTGTCTGTGCGAGTCATTTATGTCTGTGTTTGTGTGTGTGGTGTGTAGTGTTTGAGAGAGTGAGTGTGTGAGTGTTTGTGATTGTGAGTGTGGTATGGTTGTGTTTAGGTGGGTGGTGCGCGAGTCGCGAGCTCTGGACGAGCGGGTGTTGTGTGAGTGTGTGTGGTGTGTGGGTGGTGTGGTAGTGTGTGTGTGAGTGGTGTGTGTGAGTTTGGGTGTGGTTGTCGGAGTGTTGTGTGTATGTGTGTTTATGTGGGTTCTGTGGTGAGTGTGTGTGTGTGTGTGTGTGTGTGTGGGTGTCAAGGTGTGTGTGTGTGGGTGGATGGATATGAGTGAGAGTGAGTGAGTGGAGGGGTTTGGGGGTGTGCGCTGTGATGTTGTGGTGAGGAGTGTGTGTAGAGAGTGTGTGTGAGTGTTTGGCTGAGAGTCTCTGAGTGTGGGATGTGTGGGTGATAGTGTGTGTGTGTGAGAGTGTGCCGAGTGTGTGTGTTTGTGTATTGTAAGTTGTGTGTGGATGTGTGAGGGTGGTTGGGTTAGTGGGGAGAGAGTGGTTGTGTGTTAGTGTGGTGTGTGTGAGTGTGGATTGTGTGTGTGTGAGTGCTAAGGGGTTGTGTGAGAGTGTGTGTGTGTCGTGTGTGTGTGTGAGTGTGTGTAAATACTCTGGTGTGTTGGTGTTAGGGTGTGTGGGTGTGTCGGGTGTGTGTGGGTGTGGTCATCTATAATTATATATCTACACTCTCGTCAATGTCACTATGTCTTAGTTAGTAAGTGTATTAGTCTCTCATATCTGTGTGTTTGTGTGTGTGTGTGTGTGTCGGGTTGAGTGTGAGTGAGTGTGTGAGTCTCTGTGTGTGTTAAACTAAACTGGGTGTGTGTTGAGTAGTGTGTGTGTGTGCCTATGTTGAGTTTGTATCGTGTATGTGTGTGTTTGTTTGTGTGTGTTTGTGTTTGTGTGTGGTCTCTCTAATACTACTGAGTGTGTGTTTGTATGTGGTGTGTGTGTGTGTGTGTGGTGTTGTGTGCTGTGTGTAGTTATTGTTAACTAGAGAGTGTTTGTAGTGTGATTGTGTGTGTGATGTGTGTGTGAGGAGAGTGTGTGTGTGAGTGAGCGTGTGTCTCTCACATACCAGGTGTGTGTGTGTGTTGTGTGTTTGTAGGTGAGAGTGATTGTGGACATTGTGAGTTGTGAGTGAGTCATTTATACTGTGAGTGTGAGTGGTGAGTGAGTGTGGTTAGAGTGAGATGATAGTGTATAAGTGTGTGTTAGTGTTTGAGTGTGAGTGAGTGAGGTTGAGTTGAGTGTGTGTGTGTGTTAGATAGATACACACACTGTGGAGGTGTCATGATAGGGTTTGATAGTGTATAGGAGAGATTGAGAGAGTGTGTGTTGTGAGAGAGATTTATGATTTAGTGTGTTTGATACACACACACACACTCACACACAAAATTACTGATGGAGATATGTATATATATATATATTTTATTTATATATATATGTATATGTATATATATATATATATATATATTTTTAAAGGATATATATACTATAGATATATATATATATATTATAAATATTATATAATATATTATATTCATATATGTATCTATATATATGTGTATATTAATTATATATATATCTTATTATATATATATATATATATATATATTATCTATCTATATTTACACAACACACCACAACATACACACACCTTCACATACACACACACACACACACACACACCACACACACACACAAATATATTTCATATATATATATATATATATATAATATATTAGATATATTATATAATATACTAATATACAATACCGATATATATTATATATATTTATATATATATATATATTTTATATATATTATATTATATATATATTGATATAAATTATTATACATGTATATGTATCTTATAATAGCAGAAAAATATATATAATATATATAAATTTATTTATTATAATTATATATATAATTAAAATATCCCTTTTAATATAATATATATATATATTTAATATATATTATTAATATAAAATTTATATTTTATATATATATATTATTAATAATATATTTTATTTTTATTTTTAATTTTTTATTTTTTATATTTTAATTATATATATATATATATTTATTTTTATAGTTATAAATTTTTAAATTTTTAAAAAAATTAAAAAAATTTTAATTTTTATTTATATATAAATAATATAAATAGGATATATTTAAAATGGATTTTATTATAATAATTTATAATAAAATTTTATAATAATAATATACTAAATTTTTAATAGTATATATATATAAAATTTATATATTATGTATTAGGATATTTATTTATTTTAAAATATAGATAATTTTTTTATATATATATAAAATTTTTTATATAAATAATAAATATTTATATAAAAAATTAATAAAAAAATTTACATCTATATAATTATAAAAATATTAAAATTTTAATTTTTTTATATTATATTTTTTATATAATATATATATTATAATAATTTTTAATATAAAAAAAATAAAATAGAATAATTTTCCCCCCTTTATTATTATATATATATTTTTATATATAAAATTATTACTATTATTATTTTACTTATGGGAAAAATTTTTATTCCCTTTTTTAATTTTATATTTTAAAAATATATATTTAAATATATATCTTTAATAATATTTTTACCTGTTATTTAAAATTTTATATTATTTTAATATATATATATATTAGATATTATTATGGATAAAATATATTTTAAATAAAACTTTAAAAATTTCCAATAAAAAAAATACCCCCCTTTAATTATTATTTTTTTAATAAAATTATATAAAATTATTAAAATATATATAAAAATTTTATACTTTTTTTAATATTTTTATAGATAAAATTTTAAATATATATTTTTTTATTTTTAAATATAAAATTAATTTTCCCTATTTTAGTTTAGTATATGTATATAAAAGATTATGAAAATAAAAATAAAATAATAAAATAAAATAGGTTAATATTATATATATTTATTTATAAAATTAATATATATTTTTTAAATTTTATTTTTTATATTGGTTTTAAAAATTTTGGTTGTTTTTTAATTATTAAAATTTTAATAAAATTTTAAATATATTATCAATTAGATATTTTTAATTTTTGTTTTATATTTTAAATTTTAGTATATATTATTTTTATATATAATATATATTTATATTTAATATATATATTATTATAAATCAAACAAAAAAAACAAAAAAACAATTTTTATATATATAATATAATTTTTAAAATAATAAAATTAATAAAATAATAAAATTAAGTATATAAATTTTATTGATTATATTAAATATATATTATTATCAAAAATGATATGTTATATAATACTTATAAATATATTTTATTTTAATAATTATTATACGTAATTTTTTTCCCATTATTTTTTATATTTTGTTTTTAAAAAATATATATATATATACATATTTTATTAATTTTTAAATATATTTTTCAAAAAAAATTAATATTTTAAATTCAATATATTTTTATATATTATATTTAAATTATTTTTAATATAATTATTTTAAAATTATATATATATATATAAAATTTTAAAATTTTATAATAGT
>NW_028234429.1:36271128-36273628 GCF_977035675.1 Penaeus japonicus | reverse complement strand
TTAAAATACAAAAAATAAAACTTGGTGACAAATAAAACCATTCAATAAGAGGTCTCGTAACATATAAATAAAATAAAAGTAATTACAGAAAACTTCAGTTAAAAGGGAAACTAATCTAAAATGAAGAACAAATAAAATGAAAGATAATGAATTAAAAAAAAGAAACAGGCGACAGGCAACGTCCAGTCCTCCGGCCAGGAGAGCCAGAACGGGAGAGCAGAGAGCGCGAGATGCAGCATCTGGCCACCTTACAGTTGAAAACAGACAGCCTCACACATGTACACGCGTGTGCAATGCACATGTGTGCGCAATGTATTTCCGCCTGTGTGTGTTAATGTCTGTGTGCGTGTGTGTCCTTTTTTTTTTTTTTGTGTGTGTGTGTGTGTACGTGTGTGTGTGTGTATATATATATATATATATATATATATATATATATATATATATATATATATATATATATATATACAACTTTGGAAAAAATAATTTTTTAACATAATTCAAATGTGGGAAGTCGGGGGTATCTGGGAACCCCGCGAGCGTCCCGTCCTGGCTGACTTCGAGTGGGTACCTCAGGAAGCGCACGTCGTGTTGCTGTGGGCTCTCGTCCATGTAGGCCCTCAGCGCTTCGTCAGCCAGCTCTCTGATCTTCCGAATGGCGCGCAGAGAACCCGGGTTCTCCAGAGACGCATCCCTCTCGGAGAGGCCCCAAGTGTGCTCGGCCCAGAGTTTCCGGCGGAACTCATGGACGCCGCCGTTGCTGATCACTGTCTCGACCCCGTTGACCGTTCGCACTTGCTGAGCCAGCACGGAGAGTTCGGTGTCTCGATTCCCTGCAAAACTACGCTCGTTGAAGTTGGCCGAGCCGGTCACAATGTAGCAGTCATCGACTATGATGAACTTCGAATGCACGTAAATCAGGAAGTGACTGAGATCATGCCACCTCGCTTCTTTACTCGCAGGTTACGGTTTCTTCACATCGCACTCAGCATAATTTGGCCGAGATTCCTGTTTTCCCAAACAGAGGAAAAGGAGATAGTCAGTTGGGTGAGCGCTTGAGCCCATCGCTTGCAACTCCTAGGCGATTCTTTTGTACATCATTTATATAGTCCTATACTGATAGTACATTATCAACCATCCTAATTGTACACTTATAAAGCCCGCTGTACAAGCTTCCGGCAACATCGGAATAACGATATAGGCACAGAACTGCTGCCCCGACCGTATTTGCTCTACGATTTTTTGGGCGATTTGATAAGGAATTTGATTTTCTGCTTTTAAACCAGTATCACATTCCCAAAGTTTCGAAGATCCTATGAAATACTGGGTCTCAATGTAGAGAAACTATTGTGCATTTTTTATCACCTCTAAAACGCCCTGTTGAATGCTGGCCTCGATCATTCTGCCTCCGCTTTAAACAAGGCAGCTGCAACACTTCCGAAAAGCAGCTGATGAGTCATCAATCGACCTCAGCACTTGGGTTCTCCAATCATTTGTCTCGCTGTTTGAAGGTATTTATGACGGGAAATCCCTGCGAATCTCTGTGGGAATGAACAGATCCATGACATTTTGTTACGCTTCCTGCACCATTTTGTTGCAATTAATCCTCTCCTTGTCCCATCTCTCGATAAAATTTGTTATGATGTCCAGAGTAGACGGGCCACGCAGTGACATATACATATCATGCCAGGGTAATCGGGGGCCACATTTAGGCGCCACGTCAATGAAGGTATTCCGGAAGTCATTTGCATGTTCCTTTGCAAGCGTTTTGAACAGCTGATGTTCCTGAGTATCCCACCTGCCGTTAGCAAGGTCGTAGCCTCCCAAGAAAGCCACGCTACCATCTGCACCATCGTCCATCACTACGCACTTCTGGTGATGTGTCCACCTGTACTGCGACAGACCATCCCCGTGTCTTGCGGCGTATATTACTTCAACCTCAGATCCCTCAAAGCATTTCTGAACTGCCTTTTCTTTCATGTCAGTGAGCTTAAGGTGTGGCAGTTTATCTTTCCAGAGTAAGATCTTCACTTCAACACCATTTCCTGCCTTTTGCTTGAGGATGTCACTGAGAACCAGGCTGTTCTCATTCCGGCGCAGCGGAATGCCAGGCCAAAAGGAATAACCGATGATGTAAATAAAACTATTCGCTTTTAAAAGGGCATCTTCGAGCGCTTCGAAAGCTCCTTAACTCATCGCGACACCAGGAACCGGAGCATTATGAGCGTCGTGGTACAGAGTGACAGCGCCGTTACATTGAGAGGGGAAATAGGAGCCAGGAACCTCGATAACTTTGTGTGGTTCTGAGCCGAGAGGCAATGGAATCACCTCTCGCGATCCAGATTAATCCCTATTCAGAGATTCCTCTCGCGATCCAGATTAATCCCCACTCAGAGACTCCCCTCGCGATCCATAATAATCCCAACTCAAAATTAATGAAAAGATAATAACACACACTATCATAAAAAAAATAAACATTATGTTTAACATTACTAATTCTAAA
>NW_028234429.1:36243628-36246128 GCF_977035675.1 Penaeus japonicus | reverse complement strand
GAGAGAAGGGAGGGGGGACTTGGGAGGGGGGAGGGGCTCTTTGCACAAAAGAATACTTCGGGGTTTTCTTTGTGTCCTGTCATTATTCTGTTAGACTTTCCTTATTTTCTTTTCTTTCCTTCTCTCGATTTCGTTTTCAGTCCACCTCCCTGTCTGTCTGTTTGTGTGTCCGTCATTCAGTCAGTGAGTCTGTGTGTGTGTGTGTGTGTGTATGTATATATATATATATATATATATATATATATATATATATATATATATATATATATATATATATATATATATATATATACATATATGTAGAAACATATATAAATATATATATATATTTTGATATAATAATATATATATATTTTAATATATATATATATTTATATATTTGCTTTTAATATAAATAGTATACAGAGATATATAGTATATACATATATATTTATATATATTTATATTTATATATATATATTTTATATAGATATATAGAATTATATATTTATATTTATATATAAATATATTTTGACATTTATTTTTATGTTGATATGTTTATATATATAATAAACACACACACACACACCTCATGACACACAACACACACACACACACACAACACACACACACACACACACACACACATATATATATATTAATATATATTTATTATATATATAATATATATATATATATATATTGTATATATATATATATATATATTACTTATATATGGTAATGTATATATATATACCATATATATATATATATATATATACATATATATGTTATATATATATATATTATATATATATATATATACTATATTTATATATTATATTTATATATATATTGTGTGTGTGTGTGTGCGTGTGTGTGTGTGTTGTGTGTGTGTGTGTCGTTGTGTTGTGATATATATATATATATATATATACTATATCTTTATAGATATAATATATATTTATATATCTTATGTATATTGTTATATGTATATATATATATATATATATTATTTTTTAAATAATATATATATATATATATATGGATATATATATTTATACATATATATATATACATATATATATATATAGATATATATATATATATATATATATATTATATATATCACATTTATATGTATATTATATTATATATAATATAATATATATTTTATATAATTATATTTATATATATATATATATGTATATATAATTATATATATATATATTATGTATTATATATATATATATAATATGTATAATGTGTGTGTGTGTTCGTGCTGTGTGTGATGTGTGTGTTTGGGTGGAGTGCTGTGTGTGTGTTTGTGTGAGTGTATGTGTGTGTGTGTATGTATATATTTATATATTAATATATATATAATTTATATATATATATTTATTATACTATGTATATATATTTACTTATATATATATATATATATATATATAATTATATATTATTATATATATATTTATCTACATACAACACAACACAACACCACACACACACACACACACACACACACACACACACACACACATTGATATACAAGAACATATTTATGCTAACCTAAATATACGTACACCATTTTGACAAGGTGGTATCTGCAAAGCCACAAGCTCTTTCTATTGCACATAATCAACACATCGCCTGTGCATACGGTCCCTTACTTAGATAAAATGACCACAAATACCACCATCACCGACTCAAGATGCCTTTCTCCCAAGGCGTTGCATAACACATCAGAAACTCTTGTTAATGCATCGTCATTTATACTCAATTATTGCAGTGGACTGCACTTGATATTATTGAACGGGAATTGCAATGGATTCACATTTTTTATCCTTTGCTCTTGGTAGTATGGATCGTTTTATTTACTTAGATGTCTATGTTTATGCTTGCTATCCATTTGTTTTATTTTGTTGTAAGTTTATTTTTTCTATCTTTATTCATTCATCTTTTTTATCTATCTATGAGTTTATGATAATGGTGTTAATGATAGTAATGATACTGATAATGAAAAATGACCATAATAATTATAAGGACGATGATAATCATAAGGATAATAATTATAATGCTGATGATG
Organism: Penaeus japonicus; assembly: GCF_977035675.1. Taxonomy (NCBI): domain Eukaryota; kingdom Metazoa; phylum Arthropoda; class Malacostraca; order Decapoda; family Penaeidae; genus Penaeus; species Penaeus japonicus. Next base: position 36,244,060 of record NW_028234429.1, on the reverse strand, counting down.
ATGACGCAATAGACACACACACACACACACACACACATATATATACAGTATATATATATATATATTTATATTTATATAGATATTCTATATATATAGTAATATATATATATATATATATATATAATATCTTTATATTACATACATATATACATAGAAAAAATGCACGATTATGCAATCAACCAATAACACCAAAGCAAAATAACCACGAAAGAGAAGAAGAAGAAAGGAAGAAGAAGAAAGGAAGAGGAGAGATCGATGCCAGGGAACGAAGGAGGAAGGAGGACATCAGGGGACGAAAGGAGATGGCGATCACGACGTCCGAGGGAGTGCCAAGGCACCGTGCGACGAGTGCCATCGGGTTGGGTGAAGGACGCGTTGACAAGGCCCAAGGCGGGGAAGGTTCTCCGATCAGTGGCGTGGGGGTGGAGGGAG
>NW_028234429.1:36230482-36232982 GCF_977035675.1 Penaeus japonicus | reverse complement strand
TGGGTTACCATGCTCTCTCACCAGGAGGTTGGGGAGCTGGGGGGGAGAGGGAGAGGGGGTGGAAGGATGGGGCAGGATGGGGCAGGATGTAGGAGCTTGGAGGGGGAGATGACAGTATCCATTCCATATCCTGCAGAGTATACAAACGTCTAGGTGCTATGAATGCCATTCTGGGGACGTGCAATGGATATCTTCAGGGTGTTGTATATTGTACAGTGCGTCGTGAGGGAAAGGCACAAGTGGTGATGTTGCGAGATACACGTATTAAAAGGGTTGGGAAGGCGTTTCGTTGCTGCGTGGGGGTTACTTTTGTAGAGGAACTTAGAAAATGTGCTTAGGGCATCCGTTGCGTTGTGAAGGCGAGATATAGATGTAGAGGAAGCAATGCAGGTTATTATGAACTTACTTAATACCTGAAACGGAAATCTTATTCCTTTTTTTTTACTCTCTGAAAACTCATACCTATGATGATATGAATTCTGACTACTCTTTGAGGACTGGGTTAACACTTTATATGTTATACAAATGATGAAAACAATAACTGCTAATGCTGTTAACAGTTGATTATTATTACTTTTGCTCTTAATGTCCTAATTTTGTCCTCGTTTTTTTTTTTTTATCAGATCTATCTATATATTTCAAGGAATTATACATTATGCATTATACATTTAAGAAACATATGGAATCTTTGACGTATGGTTTATATTTTGAATCATATTTGTATTCACTTGTTGACTGTAGATCCAGATGACATTGGGAATATATTATGGCCATCCTTTGAAGAATTCAGTTTATTCTTGCTTATGATACTTGCCAGATGATACTTGCCATATATAGTGAATTAAGGGAAATAATCACGTAAGCCGATTATTACAGAATAAAGAGAAAGTAACAATGTGATGATAGTTATAATAATAATGATAATAGTGGTAATAATAATGGTAATGCCGATGATAATAAAAACAAAGATTAAGATAATGATAATAGCAAAGATAATAATGATAGATGAAATAATATCAATAATAATGAAAATAGCAATAACAGCAATGATAATGTCAATGCCGATATGGATATTGGTGATTATAGTAATAACAATAACAATAATAGTAATGATAACAATGACAAATGTTGATTATCAGGATAATGACAACGGTGATAATGCCATCTATGATTATAATGATAAAGATAATGATAATAATAATAATAATGATAATGAAAATAATTGTAATAATAATAACAATGTTTATGATGATAATAGTCATTATGATAGTAATAATAATAATAATGTTAATGTTAGTAACATTTAACATAGTAACAGTAATGATAGTAGTAATTATGATGACAGTTATTACAATTATAAAAAAAACAATAACAGTATAATAGTAATACTGATAATGATATCAGTATAATACTGATGATAATAAAGGTAGTACTAATAATAATGATAACGATAATGATAATGGTAATAATGATATTAATTAACAATCATATCATCACTGCCACTGCTACTGATGGAGGGAACAAGATACTAATGCTGATATAAAATAAATAATCACATTTCAATGCCGCTGAAATATCAAACGAAACTCATGCAGTTATTAAAGATATTACGCAAGGCACTATGTTATGCACACAGTATCAGTGTCTATGTTTCTGTATGAAGCTTATACATTTGAATATTTTTTTTAATGATTCATATCAATAAGATTACTGCGTTATCAGTACATAATTCTGCGTATGTAACAGATATCCTATACACAAGCAAAACAATAGATGGTTACTGGTTCAATAATTTTTTTTAAAAACTTTTTTTTTTTCTTCTTCAAGTATCTAAAGTTGTTAATCATTACAGGTGCCTTGTTCAGAAAATCATCTAAATATTAAATATACATAATTATAGGCTCTTTTATGAGAGAACTAAGCATTAATGAATACATAAAAAGTACTTCAAATAATTCAAATTCAAACGCCTTTGTTTCAAAAGCTAAGTAGCAGAGACTTAACGACCCACGCAAAATAGATTATAGAAACGAATGACATTATATCTTCACTCGTCGGTTAAAGATATAAACGAGGATAGAGTAACGTGATAGAGAAACTGTATCAGAGATTATAACTAGATCAGAACACAGCTGATGTATATCATTGTAACTATATAAAGACAAAAGGGTTATAAGTTGATCACGAGTCACTATAGAACATTTTGATTGATGATTGAAACTTAATCTCAGCGTTTAGCGAGTCGACTTACAACTTGATTATAGTTTCCGCGATTTCTAGTTGACTCATTATCAGCTAAGGAATTGACCAACATCAGGAACAACAGACTGTATCGCCCGGTAACACCAATACTGTAGCCTCGCCATTTATATAATATTAGAGCAATTATCATATCATTACTATTATATCATATATATTTTAATTATATTTATTATATTATTATGTTATATTATTATACATTATATATATATATATATATACATATATATATATATATATA
>NW_028234429.1:36222982-36225482 GCF_977035675.1 Penaeus japonicus | reverse complement strand
TCTCTGTCTCTCTCTCTGTCTCTCACCTTTCTCTCTCTCTCTCTCTCTCTCTCTCTCTATCTATCTCCTTTCTCTCTCTCTCTCTCTCTCACACCTTTCTCTCTCTCTCTCTCTTTCTCTCTCGCTGTCTCTATCTCTATCTCTTTCTCTCTCTCTCTCTCTTTCTCTCTCACTGCGTTGTTGAATGGGTTTGAGAATTTCAAAAAGGATTTGTGTATGTCTGTATCTTTATCTATCTATCTGTCTATATATCTAGCTCTCTATCTATCTATCTATCTATGCATCTATACACACACACACACACATACACACCCACACCCACACCCACACACACACACATATATATATATATAACTACCAATCAATCTATCTAATCTATCTACCAATCTATCTTCCCATCTACCTATCTGTCTATCTATCTATCAATAAATGTATGTAAGTTAGAGAGCGTGTGTATATATCCGTGTACACACCTGCGAGAACCGTTCATGACATTCAGACGCCGTGCAGTGAGCCAGCTGTAATGCGATAAAAGCTCTATCCCGGTTTAGTCTGCTGTCGAATAGCCTGTTGGACGGAACACTCACTTCATAGCATGCCAGGAGAAACGGGGAGTCACTCAAGAAATAAGAGAGAAAGAGATTGAGAGAGAGAGAAAGAGAGAGAGAGAGAGGGAGATAGAGAGAGAGAGAGAGAGAGAGAGATAAATGGATAAAGATAGGTAGATAGAGAGAAAGAGAAAGAGAGAGAGAGAGAGAGAGAGAGAGAGAGAGAGAGAGAGAGAGAGAGAGAGAGAGAGAGGGAGATATAGAGATAGATATAGAGATAGATAGAGAGAGATAAAGGGTTAGAGAGATAGAGATAGAGAGATTGAGAGAGAGAGAGAAATGAAAAGCAAGAATGTTCGAAGAATATCATGGGGAAGGCAAGAAACTCCTTGCTTAAATCAGCTAAGGAACCTGATTACAATGTCGAGAGAAATACTCAATACGGACATTAGGAAAAGAACAAAGAGACAGAAATAAATGCAACAGAGATTCGTAATAAAGCGCATGTTTACAGATAAAAGGGTAAATATGCTTATGCACTAGTATAAAGAAGCCAATATATATGAATTTTCGGGAATAATTGATGGACCGAGTATTTTTTTTCATATCTATTTATACAATTGATTCGTAATCGCTGAAACTCAAAGAAATTAATTTTGAAAAAAAAAATCTATTATTTGCGACCAGCACTTCTTTGAATATTTACATTCTACTGTCAATTATGCAGATGAAGGTGTAATGATATTCCATAAATTACACGTTAAAATTTTGGCAACAAATCAGTCGGAAATTGTATTAAATTTCAAATATTTTCGGATGATCTTTACGCATAAATAGTGCTTTGGTTGTTCATTATTTTCGCTGTTACTCTTAATAGTGTTTTCATGACTATTCACTATCTCGTTGTTGCTAATGCGAAAATGTCAATGGCTTTATCATGATCGGTGCAATGATAGTGTTATTATCTATCGCTTATCTTTCGCTTAAACTATAATAATGATGAGCATTGTTACCTTATCAATTGGATGGAATTGATTTGAGCATAATAAGATTTTGTTAGGATTATTATGGTATCAGGAAAAAATAGTCTTTTATAATTTTACGTAAAAGGATTTATGATTTATTGAGTATAAACAAGTTTCACTGAACATGTTATTGAAAATGGTTTGGAAAAAGAAAAAAAAATTATCCACCGTTGATACCAGGCAAAGATGATTTACAGATTATGAAAATAAAAGTGTTATACATATAAAGATTATTTATAAAAGGACTAATGACATAAATAGTATTAATTGTAGGGATGCTATTAACGTCTTACATAGGATAATATTTATGATAATGAAAATTATAATTATGATAATAACAATAATGAAGATAAGGATACTAATGATGGTGATAATTATAATGATGATGGAATACTGATAATGAAGAAGAAAAACAACAATAAACAACTATAATACAAAAATATCAGTGATGGTAATGATGATAATGATATTGATAACAATAACAGTAATAGTCATATATGAATAATGATAGAGGTAGTGATGACAATAAAGTTGATAACAGTATCAATAGTAACAATAACAATATCCATAGTAATAATGATAATGATGATGATAATTATGATGGTTTTCATAATGAAAGTGCTAATAGTAATGATGACAGTAGTAGTGATAATAACAATTAATGATTTTGATACTTGTGATAATGATGAAATTGATAATCCTAATGGTAGTAACAATAATGATAATGGTAATGATAACACCAACGAAATTGATGATGATGATAATGAAAAGAAAGTTATAATAATAATAATGCATAATAAAAATAACAATAACAACGATAATGATAATCGTTATTACAATAATAATATCAATAATAGCTAGATGATGATAGAAGAAATAGTAATAAGAATCATAACAATAATGCTGATTATGAAAATAAAATAGTAA
>NW_028234429.1:36205482-36215482 GCF_977035675.1 Penaeus japonicus | reverse complement strand
ACACACACACACACACACACACTCACACACACACACACATACACATACACAATCACATACACACAAACACATGATGAGGATAATAATAAAAAATTATCATGATTATGATCATAATGATAATCTTAATAGAATAATAGTATTAATAATTATGACATCATTCATTATAATAATAATGAAAAAAATGATAATGATAATGATGCTTATGGTAATAATACCAATGATGATAATGATGATGATGATAGTGAGGATGATGATTACGAATCTAATGAAAATAAAGATGACGATGATAAAGAAAACGAAAATAATTATGAAAATAATGCTGGTAACGATGATAATGAAAATGAATATAATAGCATGAATAGTAGAACAACACCAATACCATTAATTATGATACTGATGATAATTATAGGAATGGTAACAGTGATGATAATAACAACAATGACAATTCCAATGCTAATAATAAAATTGATAATAACAATAATGATGATAATAGTGTAGTAACAATTATTACAATGTTAACAATATTGAGGATAATCATAATGATAACAACAACAATGATATTGATAATAATAAAAGTAAGGGTATGAATGATATTGGTAACGATGATAATAATAATGATAACAATAGTAATGATATTGATAATTGTAATAATAACAATAATAATGGTAAAGATGATAATAATAGTAATAACAAAAGAAAGAACGATAATGATAATGATGAAAAATAAAAATAATAATAATAATGATACTAATGATAATAAGGATGATGATAGCAAAAGTAATATTTTTTATATTATTTGTGGATAGTAATAATAATGATAACAAAGATAATTAAACTGATGATATGATACCATCAGTAACGAGGATGATATAATATTGACGATAATGATAGTATAAGTAACATTAAGCATTATTTTATTATACTGCTTAACGAAATACCAACTTACAAAAATAGCGCCTCATATCATTCAATAATGATAAACATCATCGATATAAATCCTCATCCTCACCATCAAAATCATCACCATCATTATTTCCACAATCCTGACTTCGGCAAAGAATGTCTTCTCTCCCTCTCTCTCTCCTCAACACGTTACAAACATGTATGACCTCGCTGTAAACATGTGTTTGAGAATGTCTCCCGGCAAAGCTATCAAGCGAGTCCTTCTGCCTTGACCCCGGTGTTCTAAACTATTAACAACGTCTCGCGCGCGGGGACTGGAACAACTTTCTTCCTTGTGTTGCGGCTTCGGGGCTGAAATGTGGACCGCGCTTCAACGAAAGACCTCCAGACCTTTTCTTTATCTGACTGTGACTTCCGGCACTCTCGCGGCTCGACAGATTGTCATAGGCGCATCTTCAATCCCCTGGTTTCGGGTGTTCCCTTTTTTTTATATTTATTTTTAGATTCCTTTTTTTTTTTTTTTTTTTTTTTTTTTTTTCATTCGCTTCTTCTTCTTCTTCTTCCGCTCTCTGCGTGGTCTATCCGAGAGCACATTCCTCCGGTCGTATTGTAAAGGCGTCGATAATGGAAACCCCCGCAAAAAAGGGGGGGAGGGAAACTCTTGGGAAAATCAAGAGATACTTCAAAAATTTATTGCAGAATAAAACTCCCTGGCTACTTTTCCCTCGGAACAAAAAGCCTCGAGCGGGGACGTGTAGGTTACAAGAGCGCCAAACGAGCTGTGACGGGGGCGAGGGGAAACGGACAACTTGATCCTTGTTTGTAGCGACCCGGTAATGAGCCGGTAATCCCTGCACAGCTCGCGCCTTGCCACCGCCAATATTTCTGGCGGGATTTTGGCGGACTTGAGATTCTGGCGCGAGGGATTTGGCGTGTTGGGGATTTATCCAGACCTCTCGGCGCTATTTTTCTTTGTTTTGGCTTTGCGCGAGCGGCGGACGGAGCAGTTTGATCAAATACGACACCAAATACGAGCGGATCACAGCGCGCCTAGGGCCAGATTAGAAAAATATCAATACACCAGACGAGCGGCCGCGCGCCGACGAAAAGCGAGAAGCGAAAACAAATCAGAACAAAAATCTCCCCCAGAGGCCAAGCTCCCACAAGCTCCAAGGAGGCACACAAGAACCCCGCTGCCTTCCTTCTGCGAGTCCAATATTACCATTGTCAACGCGTCTTACACGGCTTAGGGCCGTCGCCCCCTCCCCCCGCCCGCCCACCCACCCACCCACCGGGCCAGGGGAGGGAGCGGGGAGAGAGGGAAAGAGAGAGAGAGGGAGATGGAGATGGAGGGAGAGGGAGGGTAAGAGGGAGAAGGGAAGAGGGAGATGGGAATAGGGGGAGGGGAAGAGGGAGAGGGGAAGAGGGAGAGGGTAAGAAGGAGAGGGGAAGAGGGAGAGGGGAAGAGGGAGAGGGGAAGAGGGAGAGGGGAAGAGGGAGAAGGGAAGAGGTAGAGGGGACTCAGGACGCTCAGCCTGGGGGAATTCATGCTCGGCTGGGGATATATGTTAGTATGTCAGGATAGGAACACGACAGGATGGAAGGAGGAGGAAGAGGAGGAGGAGGAGGAGGAGGAGGAGGAGGAAAAAGGATGAGGTAGATGAGGAAGTTGAAGAAGGATTATAATGTTGATGATAATGACGAGGTGGAGGAGGAGGAGGAGGAGGAGAAGGAAATAGTGGTGAGGAAGAAGATAGGGTGGAGGAGGAGAAATATGAGGAAGGAGAAAAGGAGGAGGAAGGGGAGAAGAAGGAAGTGGTGGTGATGGAAGAGAATGAGAAGGGGAAGAAAAGGAGGAGAAGGAAAAGGAGGAGAAGGAAAAGGAGGTGTAAGTGGAGGAGGAGGGTGAGGAGGAGGAGGAGGATTCGGGGAAGGAGGAGAAGGACAAGAAGGAGGAGAAGGAGAGGAGGATGAGGAGAAGGAGGGGGGAGAAAAGGAGGAGAAGAAAAAGTTGGTGTAGGAGTAGGAGGAGGATTAAGAGGAATAAGAGCAGAAAGAGGATTAGGGGAAAGGAAGAGGAGAAGAAGAAGAAGAAGACGAGAAAGAGGTAAGAAATACCTGGCAGAAGATATGGCAGAAGGTCAAGCAATGACCTCTCCCCAGAAGAGGCAAGAAGCTGTTGATAAGTAAGGTCAAGGGGGAGAAAGAGGGGCGGGGGGGGGGGGGGATGATAATGGTGATCAAAGTGATGAGGGTGTGGTGGTGGTTGATAATGAGGATGTGTTGATGAAGGTGATGAGGATGTTATGGCAGTTATGGTAATGAGGGTGTGGTGATGAGGGGGATGAGGGTGTGGTGGTGGTGGTGATGATAATGTGGGTTTGAAGGTGATGATAAAGATGAGAGTGTGGCGCGATAATAATGATGAGGGTGATGAGGGTGTGGTGGTGATGATAAAAATGAGGGTGTGTAAACAATAATAATGATAATGGTGATGAGGGTGTGGAGGTGATGATAGTGAGAGTGTGGTGGTGGTGATAATGATGAGTGTGTGGTAGCAATAATAATGATAATGGTAGAGATGGTGATGCTAATAACGTTAATGGTGAGGAGGAGTAGGGAGGAAGAGGAGGAGAAAAATGAGGAGAAGGAGGAAGAAGAAGAAGAAGAAGAAGAAGAAGAAGAAGAGGAGGAGGAGGAGGAGGAGGAGAGAGGAGGAGGGAGGGAGGGAGGAGGAGAAGGTGGAGGAGGTGGAGGAGGTGGAGGAGGAGGAGGAGGAGTGGGAGGAGGTGGAGGAGGGAAGAGAAGAAGGAGGAAGAGGGAGGAGGAGAAAGAAGAAGAAGAAGAAGAAGAAGATTAGGAGGAAGTAGGAAGAGAAAGAGGAAGAGAAGAAGGAGGAGGAGGAGGAGGTGGAGAAGGAGGAGGAAGAGGGAGGAGGAGGAGGAGGAGGAAGAAGAAGAAGTAGTAGAAGAAGAAGAAGAGAAGGAGGAGGAGGAGGAAGAAGAAGAAGAAGAAGAAGAAGAAGAAGAGGAAGAGGAGGAGGAGGAGGAGGAAGAAGAAGAAGAAGAAGAAGAAGAGGAAGAGGAGGAGGAGGAGGAGACCCAGGAAACGGAGGAAGAGATGCACTGATGCAGGAGATGAAACAGAAAGTCCCTGGACAAAAATATCTCATCGCGATAAATCTACGGATAAGGGGAAAGGGGGAGGCCGCGAGAGGGGAACGGCTGGGGAAGCAAGTCTGCAATTATCCATAGGCTTCTAAAGGAGGCTTTGGATACTACGAACACACAGACATACACATACACATACACACACTCACACACACTATCATTTACACTCACACACACATACTATCACTTACACACACACACACACACACACACAAACTCGCACACAAGATCACACACACACACACGCACACACACACGCACACACACACACGCATGCACATACACACACACACACACACACACACACACACACATAAATGATGATACTAATAATCACGAATAAGAGAGAGAGAGAGAAAAAAAAAAATGGTGATGTCATTAATGATAATAACTAATAATGATACCAATAACAATGATGATGAAGACTATGATAATAGTAACAGTGATGTTGATAATGATAATGATAAAAATGTTAATAGCGACTATGATAGCAATGGTGATAATGATAACAATAATAGAAATGAGGATAACAATGAAAATAATGATAAATGCAACGATAGTAATAAAATCAAATAATAAAATAATATTGATAATAATGATAATAACAATAATAGCGATAATCATCGTCATAACAATGATAACATTAATTATCATAACGATAACAATGATAATCACGATAACGAAGGTAATAATGATAATGATGAAAGTAATTACAATTGAAAACATCATACCAATCATACTGATGATACTAATAACATTGATGATAGCAATGGTAACAACAATGATATAAATGATAATAATGATAGTAACAATAATGGTAATGATGATGATAATAATGAAAATGCTAAAAATAATAATGATATTGATAACCAATAATGATAGTAATAACAGTAATGATAATAGAATAGTTATAATGATAATGATAATGATGGTAATAGTAATGATGATAATAATAATCATAAATCATGATAACAGTTATAATGATAATAGAATAGTTATAATGATAATGATAATGATGGTAATAGTAATGATGATAATAATAATCATAAATCATGATAACAGTTATAATGATAATAGAATAGTTATAATGATAATGATAATGATGGTAATAGTAATGATGATAATAATAATCATAAATCATGATAACAGTTATAATGATAATAGAATAGTTATAATGATAATGGATAATGATGGTAAGAATAGTATAATGATTAATGTTAATGATGGTATAGTAATGATGATGATAATAATCATAAATCTTGATAACTGATAACCAGTTCTACTGATAATATAGTTAATGATGATGATAACGATAATGATGATAATAACAAAGATACTAAAATAATAATAATGATAACAATAACATTAATGATAATAATAACAATGTTGATGACGACAACACTAATAACTGATAATGATAACAATGATGATGATAATGATAACAATGATGACTATAATGTTTACAATAGTAATAACAGTAACAATGATGATTATGATAATGACAGTAAATGATAATAATGATAATGATGATGACAATAACAATAATGATGATAATGTTGATACCGAGTGAAGACCAAGTGATAATCAAAATGATAATGATAATGATACTAGCAATAATAAGAACAACAATAATGATATCAATAATACCGATACAAATGATAATAGTAATGATGATAATGAAAATAATATGCTGAAACAATAATGGTAGAAATGATGATAATAGTAATAATGATGATGATAGCAACAATAATAACGATAATAGTACTGACAGAAATGATAATGGTAATAATATTGATGCTAATATTGATGATAATAAAAATGATGATGATGATCATAATGAAAATAATGCTAATATTGATGCTAATAATAATAACAATAGTAATAATGATAATAATAATAATGAGAGAGGGGGAGGGGAGGGGAATCCTGTCTCTAAATGCATTTGTGAGCTGACTCATGCAGACTAGCTCTCCCTTGTGATCCATCCGTCGGCCACACCGCGACCTTTCCTGGCCGCGACCTAATCCTCGAAGCTGCGAACACAATGCCGACTCCTCGCCCTCGATGCTGCTGTGGATCTTGGCCACGTGACACTCCAAGCAAGTCCTCCTCGACTCTTGCTTTCCTCCTCTCTTTACGCTTTCTCTTCATTTTGCTTTTGGTGTTGCCTCTTTTTCTTCTTTCTTCTATTTTTTCTTCTCATTTTTACTCTCTCTCTAATCTCCCCTCCTCTCTTTTCATCCTTTTCCTTCGTCTTTTTCTCTCTTTCTCCCTTATCATCTTCTAGTGTCTTTTTATCTTCCTCCCCTCTTTTTCCCTTCTCTTCTCTCCCCTCTTCTCTTTCTCTCCTCTCTCCCCTCCTCTCCTCCCCTTCTCTCCCCTCTCTCTCTCCTCTCTCTCTCCTCTCTTTCCTTGTCCCTTTTCCCTCTTTTTTTCCCCTCCTCTTCTTTTCTCTCCTTTCCTCTCCTCCTTCTTCCTTTTCCTCCCTCTCCTCCTCCCTTCCTCCCCCTCCTCCTCTCTCCTCCTCTTCTCACTCCTCCCCTCTCCCTCTTTCCCCCTCTCTCTCCCCCTTTTCCTCCCTCCTCCCCCCTCTTCCCCTTTCTTTTCTCCCCTCCCTCTCCCTCCTCCCCTCCCTCTCCTCCCCCTCCTCCCCTCTCTCCCTCACTCCACCTCCCTCCTCTTTCCCTTACTCCGCTTTCCCCCTCTCTCCCTCACTCCTCCTCCCTTATCTCTCTCCTTCTCCTTCCCTCATCTTTCCCTCATCTGTCTCCCTCCTCCCTTTTTTTTTTTTTTTTCTCTTCTCTCAAGACCAGCCTCCATTCCAAAGAAAATGGGGTTTTTTAAAGGTATATATTTAAGGGGACCCCTTCACAATTCATCCCAATTTTTTCCCCCTCGAAAATGGCCAATGCTTGGGTAAATCCACCTTTTTTTTTCCCCTTTTTTTAAAAAAAACCAAATTTCACGACAGATATTAAAAAATTATTATTTTCCCCTTTTTTACTTTTTTTTTACCCGTCTCCTCAAGGGCGGTGTCTTTTCAACGCTGGTTTTAGAATGGGGCCTTTTGGTTTGGGTCTCCCCAATTTTTCTCCCTCACTCCTCCTCCCTTATCTTCTCATTTTTCCCCTTTCCCCCACTTTTTCCCCCATTTTGTCTCCCCATCCCCTTTCCCTCCTCTCTCCCTCAATCTCTCCCTCACTCCCCCTCCTTCGTACAATTACCTCTTTCACCCCCTCTTCCCCCCCACGTCCTTCAATCATTTCCTCCCTCCGTCACCCCCCTCCTCCCCACTCACCCCCCACTCACCCCCACCCCCATCCCTCGTACCCCTGATCCCTCCCTCCCTCCCTCCCTCCCTCACCCCCTCACAACCTCCCTCACGGCGGCTCCTCATCTTGTATATGAAGAGTGAGGGGAAAACACGATAGTTTGTGAGGCGATATTTATGCCCTTTTTCCCCCGAGGGGCGAAATCTGCGAGTGTTGTGGGGGGAAAAATACACTCGTCGGCTTAGAGAAATGTGGGGAATGCATCATCCAAGAGGCGTTTAATTTCCCTGCCTTTTGCGCTGCACGTGAGTGTGTGGGGGGCGGGGTGAGGGGGTGGGGGTGTGGGGTGTGGGGTGTGGGGTGGGGGTGTGGGGTGTGGGGTGGGGTGGGTTTGGGTGGTTTTTGTGGGTGGGTTTGGGTGGGTTGGTGTGTGTGTGTGGGTGTTGGGGATAAATTTTAAAATACATATTAATACATACATAATAATAATACATAATAATAAAAAAAAAAAAAAAAAAAAAAAAAAATAAATTACTTATATATAATTATAATAATGAAAATACTTAAAAATTTTAAAATATATTATATAAAATCCCCCTTTTATTTTTATAAACTTAAGTATATATATTATATTTATATATATGTATATATATTTCATATTTTTTTTTATATTATATAATATAAAATTATATTTATTATAAAATAATATATATATAATATTATTTATAAATTATTAAATTATATTTATTTTAATATACACAACTACACACACACACACCATATAATATATATATATATATTAAATATATAATATATATTATATCTATATACATTATAATATATAATATATTTTATATATTTATATATATATTATATAAAATATATTATTTTAAAATATTTTACTACATAATTTATATATATATAATTTATTTATTATTAATATTTTAATATAATTATATTAATATATATTTTTTTATATATAATTATTATATAATATATATATATTAATGCAAAACACAAAAACCACCAAACAACCCCACCCCACACAACAACACAAACCACACACCACACACACACCACAACACCACCCAAAACACCACACAAACACCCCAAAACACAAACACACAATAATATATAATTATATATATCTATATATATTTTTTTAATATATATAATTTTTATAATACATTACATTACATACATACTTTAATTTACATTTTTTTCATACATAAATATTATATTATTTTATATTTAATATATATTATATATATTTATATATATATCTTTTTAGAGAAATAGATGGATATATCTCTATATTTCAAACTTTATTTGTCTATCTATATCCTTCTCTTTTCTCTTTTACTTCTCTCTCTCTCTCTCCCTCTCTCTCTCTCGTTCTCTCTCTCTCTCTCTCTCTCTCTCTCTCTCTCTCTCTCTCTCTCTCTCTCTCTCTCTCTCTCTCTTCTTCCTCTCTCCTCTCTTATCTCTCTCCTATAAATTAAATATTATATATAATCGTCACCCCCCTTCTTTTCCCCTTCCCAACCCCCCCCTTTCTCTCTGTTCCTCTCCCTACCCCTCCCCCCCCCCTCCCCGCCCCTTCCGAGATTCGTATTCAACTCTATTTAATTTCCTGCATCGCCATTTTTTGAAAGGGAATGAGGGTCATAATAAAAGAATATTGTCTTTTTGATAATGATTGCAAATGAAGGACTTGATAATGATTGCAAATGCTATGGCCAGATGGGAAGGCTAGTTATGGGTGTGTAAGAAAGATTCTACTCATGTGGTGATCATGTGGTGGTCATGTGGTGATGGTGATGCTGGGAACATGTATGATGATTGCGTGATGTGGGTGATGTTTGTGATAGATATGTGATGGTGATGATTTGGATGATTATGTGGTGATGGTGATATTTATGATGGGTGTGTTATGTTGGTGGTGGTGATGATGACCCTGTGATAATGATTATGGTGAAGATTAAGGGGTGATGGTGGAATTCGTGATGGGTTTTTGATGATGGTGATGTTTATGATGATCTTGTGATAAAAAAAAAATTTATAATGAGGCCCAGTAGTGATATAGATGATCATAATAAAAGGGTTTTTGATTATAGAAACGTTAAGATATATGGGTAAATCATAGGCAGAGCTATAAACAGGACCGTAGTTAAATAGATAAACAAACAAGATAGACAGAAAGTAAGAGAGAGAGAGAAAGAGAGAGAGAGATATGATGAGGAGCGAAGAGAGGGGGAGAGAGCGAGAGAGAGACGAGAGAGAGAAGAGGGAGGAGAGTGAGAGGAAGAAGGAGAGAGAGAGAGAGAGAGAATAGCGAGGAAGAAGGAGAGAGGAGGGAGAGTTGAGGGACGGGAGGGAAAGAGAGAAAGAGAGTAGAGAGAGAAGAGAAGGAGAGGGGAGAGAGAAGGAGAGAGGAGAGAGGAGGGGGAGAGAGTGAGGAGAGAGAGGAGAGAGAGAGAGAAAGAGAGACGAGAGAGAGAGGAGGAGAAGAAAGAGAGAGAGAAGGATGTTAGGGAGAGAGAAAGAGAGAGATCAATAGATTGTAGAAAGATAGAGAGAGAGAGGATAAATCGATAGGATGATAGAAGATGCGAATAGAGCGAGAGAGAGCGAGAGAGAAGAGAGCACGGAGAG
>NW_028234429.1:36162982-36165482 GCF_977035675.1 Penaeus japonicus | reverse complement strand
TCTTCTTTCGTTTCCTTTTTTTTCTTTTCTTCTCTCTTTTCTTATATTTTTTTCCCTTTGTCTTTGTTTGTTTTTTTACTGTTTTATTCGTATGCGTGTTAGTGATTTTTTTTTCTTTGTATATTTCTTTGAATATCCGCCCCCCCCCCTCTCTTCCCCTCCCCCCACCAAGTAAGCTAAGATTTTTTTATTTTTTTGTCTTTTTCTTTCTCTCTACGTCCCTCCTTTCACTCACTCTCTCTCAATTTCTCTCTCTTTCTTTTTCGCTACTTTTATCCCTCTTACTGGCTTTCTCTCTCTCTCTCTCTCTCTCTCTCTCTCTCTCTCTCTCTCTCTCTCTCTCTCTCTCTCTCTCTCTCTCTCTATATATATATATATATATATATATATATATATATCGCTCTCACAAACTCTCTCTATCTTTTCCTTTCACTCTCTGTCTCTCTCTCTTTTCTCTCTCTCTTTTCTCTCTCTCTCCCTCTCTCTCTCTCTCCCTTTCTCTCTCACTCCCTCCCTCCATCCCTCCATCTCTCTCCCACCTTTCCCTCATTCTTCCTCCATTTCCTCACACCTACCCCCCCCCTCCTTCCCTCTTTTCCCCTCAGCTCTCTCCATCTTTTCCCCTTGTTACAACACTGACCATTTCCTATTTACCTTTCCCCTCACCTAATTAAATTATCACGGTTTTCAGAAGTCGTCTATAACTAGGTGATCTGTGCGAGTATTTGCAACCTTTTTCCTTGGGATTTCGGGTTTGTTGACTTCTTGCAAGGGATTCTAGGTTCTTGCAACGGGTCCTTGCATGGGAGATAAAGGTTTATATGGGAGATTTGATGTTTCGTGATCACGCTGGCAGATGCAATCACGCACACTGCATAGATTATGCTACTGTTGTTATCATTGTTGTTAATAGTGTTGTTATTCGTGTTATTATTGTTATTATTATCATTATTTTCATTATTATTATTATCAATAATATTATCATGATCCTTATTATTATTATTATTATTATTATTTCAATTATCATTATATTTTTTATAATTATTATTACTTTTATTAACATCCTTATCCTTATTACTATTAGTAGTTGTAGTATTGATAATAATAACAATGATAATAAGAATTGTAATGATTATAATAATGATAATAATAGTAGTAGTAGTAGTAGTAGTAATGATAAAATTAATGATAAGAATGATAGTAACAACACCGCCAATGATAATATGAATAACAGTAACAACACAATGCTTATAATAGAACACAAGAAAACGTAAAGTCAGAGCGCAGCGATTCGAACAAAGTCCTAGACAAGCTTGTTCTTCTTGTACATAACGGAATTTCTTCTTTCCCCCCTTTTTTTTCTTTCAGTTTTCCACGTCTCTCTTTCTTTCTCTTTCTCTCTCTCTTTTATCTTTTCCCTCTCTCACCCTCTTTATTTGACTTTTTGCCAATCCTTTTTTCCCAATCTTTTCTCATGCTTCTCCGTTTCGTCCTTTTTCTTTTTCTTTCTTGTTTTTTACGTTTTGGGACATTTCGTAACGGTCATCGAGTCCTATTTCAACAGAGGATATCATTGGCATCCTTTTGACACGAGGAGATGGGCCCATTTAGTTTTATTCTTGCCACTGTTGATTTCCTTATCAGATATATATCCTTTTTTTCTTTTTAGTCCTCTCCCTGTGTGTGTGTGTGTGTGTGTGTGCGTGCGTGTATTTATGTATGTATATATATATATATATATATATATATATATATATATATATATATATATATATTCTTAGTCGTTAGTGCTAAACACGTGTCTGATTGATATTCTTTTTCTTTTTTTCTTTTTTTTTGAAAGTTATGTCATCTCCTGTAAAATTTTCCAAGTGTTTTTTTTTTGTTTGTTTGTTTTCTTTAATTCAAAATTTCTTATCAGCGATGAATGAGAAGAGAGATAGATCGAGAGAATTCCCTAGGTGCTCCCCCAAATTCCCCAGAACCGACCACTTTCTCCGTACCTGTACTTTCTCTTAGCCTTTCTCCTTTTCTCCCCTGTCACCACTGGATTTTCATTTTTTTCTTCCCTGCCTCCAACAGATTCTCGGTATTTCTCCCCTAACAACACTGGCTTCTCAATTTTCCTCCCCTGCCATCGCTGAATTCTCCCTTTTCCTCTTATGCCACCACCGGAGTCTTTATTTTTCTCCCCTATCACCACTTGAATCTCGATTTTTCTCCCCTACAGACCCTGCCCTATCAGTTTTTCTCCTCTTCCACTATCAGACTCTCAGCTTTTCTTCCCTTTTCACCACTGGATTCCCAGCTTTTCTCCCCATCCATCCCTGAATTTTATTATATCTTTCTTTCCGTCATAGGATTCTCATTCTTTCTCCCTTGCCACCACCCACTTTTCCTCCCCTTCCACTACCAAATTATCTTTTTTTTTTCTTTCTTCTTCTCACCTTCCACCCAGAATTCTCAGCTCCTCTCCCCATCCACCATCAGAATGTCCCCT
>NW_028234429.1:36152982-36157982 GCF_977035675.1 Penaeus japonicus | reverse complement strand
CTCCCACTCCTTCCGTCCCCTTCCCTCCTCCTCTCCCCCTCGTTTCCCATCTCCTCTCCCCCTCCCTTCCCCTTCCTTCCCCTCCCACCAACCCCCTCTTTCCACCCCCTCCTCTTTCCTCCCCCTCCCCCCCTTGTGTTCACCTTTAGCAGCTAAGGAGAAGTGGATGAGGTTATAATGTCCGTTCCTAAGGGGATTCCCTGTTATAATTGTTGCAGCCTCGGCACCGTCAGCCACCAATCAGAGGGAAGGAGATTTTCCGTCAAAGGTTGCTAGACTGAGAGGGTCCTGTTGTGTGTGTGTGAGGGGGGTGGGGGTGGGTGGGGAGGGGGGAGGGGAGCATATGTATGTGTGTGTGTATGTCTGTGTGTGTGTACGAGGGGGACATGTTTTTGATTGTGGGCGGGGAAGGGGACGGGAGGGGTGTATGTGTGTGCTCTGTGAGATTATATATGTGCGAACGTGTGTGTAACCTTCTCCTAATCATTCTAGAATATCTGTTATTCTCTTTCGGTAAGATTTTGTTGAGAGGGAGGGCGATAGAGAGAGGGAGAGAGAGAGAGGAAGAGAGAGAGAGAGGGGATAAGGGAAGAGGAATGGGAAATACACTGTTTTGTAAAAGTATTCGGTGTTACCGGGTGTCAAGAGATTTTATTTTGTTTTATTTCTTACTTCACCTCCCTTTGATGTCAACTTTCTTTTGCCATTTCCTTATGATTCTCCTTCGCTCACCTTCCCTTTTCTTCAACTTCTTTCTTCTCCCCTCCGTTATTTCTCCCCCTTCCACCTGATCCTCCTCTTATCCTCTCTCTCTCTCTTTTCTTCCTTTCATGTTCTATCTTCTCTTATGTTTTCCTCACTCCTTTTTTTCCTCTTTTTTCATTACAGTCCCTTTTATACGTAACCTTTTTCCACCTCATCCCTCTTCGTCCTTCTCCCTTCCTCCTTTCCCCCTCTCTTCATCCCCCCACTACCCCCCTTCCAATCCTTCCCTTCTCCTTAATCCTTCCCTCAACCTCTCAATACCCTATACCCCTCCCTTCCCTCTTACCTTACTTCTCTCCTTCACTCCCCATTCTCCTCTCTTCTTCCCTCCACCTCACCCTCCCTCCTTCCAGTCTCCCTACCTCTTCTCCTACTACTCTCCTTCTTTCTTTTCCTCCCCATTCGCATTCACCCTTACCCCTCCTCCTCTACTTCCACCTACACTCCTTCCGTCCTCCAGAACAAGCGAACGACCCAACCAGCGAACGACCCAACAAGCGAAGGACCCAACAAGCGAAGGACCCTACAAGCGAACTTCCCAACCAGCGAACGACCCAAAAAGCGAAGGAGCCAACCAGCGAACGACCCAACAAGCGAAGGACCCAACAAACGAACGATCCAACATGCAAACGACCCAACAAGCGAACGAGCCAACCAGCGAACGACCCAACAAGCGGAGCCAATAAGCGAACGACCCAACCAGCGAACGACCCAACCAGCGAACGACCCAACAAGCGAAGGACCCAACAAGCGAAGGACCCAATAAGCGAGGGACCCAACAAGCGAACGACCCAACCAGCGAACGACCCAACAAGCGAAGGACCCAACAAGCGAAGGACCCAATAAGCGAGGGACCCAACAAGCGAACGACCCAACGAGCGAACGACCCAACAAGCGAAGGACCCAACCAGCGAACGACCCAACAAGCGAAGGAGCCAACAAGCGAAGGACCCAACAAGCGAAGGATCCAACCAGCGAACGTCACAACCAGCGAACGACCCAACCAGCGAACGTCCAAACCAGCGAACGACCTAACCAGCGAACGACCAAACAAGCGAACGACCCAACAAGCGAAGGACCCAACAAGCGAAGGATCCAACCAGCGAACGACCCAACCAGCGAACGTCCCAATCAGCGAACAACCCAACCAGCGAACGTCCCAACCAGCGAACGACCCAACCAGATAACGACCAAACAAGCGAACGACCCATCAAGCGAAGGACCCAATAAGCGAACGACTCAACAAGCGAAGGACCCAACAAGCGAACGTCACAACCAGCGAACGACCCAACCAGCGAACGACTAAACAAGCGAAGGACCCAACCAGCGAACGACCCAACAAGCGAAGGACCCAACCAACGAACGACCCAACCAGCGAACGACCCAATAAGCGAACGACTCAACAAGCGAAGGACCCAACAAGCGAAGGACCCAAAAAGCGAAGGACCCAACAAGCGAAGGACCCAACAAGCGAACGATCCAACCAGCGAACGACCCAACCAGCGAACGACCCAACCAGCGAACGACCCAACCAGCGAACGACCCAACAAGCGAAGGACCCAACAAGCGAAGGACCCAACCAGCGAACGACCCAACCAGCGAACGACCCAACCAGCGAACGACCCAACCAGCGAAGGACCCAACAAGCGAACGACCCAACCAGCGAAGGACCCAACAAGCGAACGACCCAACCAGCGAACGACCCAACCAGCGAACGACCCAACCAGCGAACGACCCAACAAGCGAACGACCCAACCAGCGAACGACCCAACCAGCGAACGACCCAACCAGCGAAGGACCCAACCAGCGAAGGACCCAACAAGCGAAGGACCCAACCAGCGAACGACCCAACCAGCGAACGACCCAACCAGCGAACGACCCAACCAGCGAAGGACCCAATAAGCGAACGACCCAACCAGCGAACGACCCAACCAGCGAAGGACCCAACAAGCGAAGGACCCAACCAGCGAACGACCCAACCAGCGAACGACCCAACAAGCGAACGACCCAACCAGCGAAGGACCCAACAAGCGAACGACCCAACCAGCGAACGACCCAACAAGCGAAGGACCCAACCAGCGAACGACCCAACAAGCGAACGACCCAACAAGCGAACGACCCAACAAGCGAACGACCCAACAGGCGAACGACCCAACAGGCGAACGACCCAACAAGCGAACGACCCAACCAGCGAACGACCCAACAAGCGAACGACCCAACAAGCGAAGGACCCAACCAGCGAAGGACCCAACCAGCGAACGACCCAATAAGCGAAGGACCCAACCAGCGAAGGACCCAACAAGCGAAGGACCCAACCAGCGAACGACCCAATAAGCGAAGGACCCAACCAGCGAAGGACCCAACAAGCGAAAGACCCAACCAGCGAACGACCCAACCAGCGAACGACCCAATAAGCGAACGACCCAACCAGCGAAGGACCCAACAAGCGAAGGACCCAACCAGCGAACGACCCAATAAGCGAACGACCCAACCAGCGAAGGACCCAATAAGCGAACGACCCAACCAGCGAACGACCCAATAAGCGAACGACCCAACCAGCGAAGGACCCAACCAGCGAACGACCCAACCAGCGAACGACCCAATAAGCGAACGACCCAACAAGCGAACGACCCAACCAGCGAACGACCCAACCAGCGAACGACCCAACCAGCGAACGACCCAACCAGCGAACGACCCAATAAGCGAACGACCCAACCAGCGAACGACCCAACAAGCGAAGGACCCAACCAGCGAACGACCCAACCAGCGAACGACCCAACAAGCGAACGACCCAACCAGCGAACGACCCAACAAGCGAACGACCCAACAAGCGAAGGACCCAACAAGCGAACGACCCAACAAGCGAACGACCCAACAAGCGAACGACCCAACAAGCGAACGACCCAACAAGCGAACGACCCAACAAGCGAACGACCCAACAAGCGAACGACCCAACAAGCGAAGGACCCAACAAGCGAACGACCCAACCAGCGAACGACCCAACAAGCGAAGGACCCAACAAGCGAAGGACCCAACCAGCGAAAGACCCAACAAGCGAAGGACCCAACCAGCGAACGACCCAACCAGCGAACGAGCCAACATGCAAACGACCCAACAAGCGAACGACCCAACAAGCGAACGACCCAACAAGCGAACGACCCAACAAGCGAACGACCCAATAAGGGAACGACCCAACAAGCGAACGACCCAACATGCAAACGACCAAGAAGCGGACGACCTAACAAGCGCCCAGAAGTAGATACGAGTCTCCTGTGAGATATTATGGTTGTTATTGATAAATGACTTGCAATCCTTTCGTGAAACTCCGATTAATACTTAACGAGAAATGATTAAATTCAACGATTATCATCCGGGAGGTGTTAATGCAATGCAACGGAAGGATCAAGCGAGGGGGACGGAGAGGGAAGGATGGGTAAGAGGGAGAGGGAAAGGGACAGGGAGAGGGAGACAGAGAGATGTGTCTATAAATGTATAAATATATATATATATATACATGTAGATATATATCCATACATATAGTATATATAGATATATATACTACCTCCACCTCCGGCACACACACACACATATACATATATATGTATATATATATAGATATAGATAGATAGATATACATTATATATATGTATATATGTATATATATACATATATATATATATATATGTATATATATATATATATATATATATATATACATATATATATATATATATGTATATATATATATATATATATATATATATATATATCATAGTTTGAGAGATGCAAGGAGAGGGAGAAAAAGAGAGCGAATGGATAAATAGATAGATGAATATATACAGAGAGAGAGACAGAGACAGAGAGCGTGTGTTTTCGACGCTGTGATCTTTATATCGATTATTTAAGCTCAACTGCTCCTGTCGGTGTTTTCTCTGGCGACACTGATTTCTTCGACTTTTTTTTTTTTTTTTTTTTTTAATGATTATTGCTTGTGAGTATGTTCATGGGTGTATGTTTTGTTCTGCTTTGGGTGTGTATGGGTTTGTGTTTGTGT
Organism: Penaeus japonicus; assembly: GCF_977035675.1. Lineage (NCBI taxonomy): Eukaryota > Metazoa > Arthropoda > Malacostraca > Decapoda > Penaeidae > Penaeus > Penaeus japonicus. Next base: position 36,153,163 of record NW_028234429.1, on the reverse strand, counting down.
GATTGTACGTGTTGATATGTTGGTATTTGTGCGTGGGTGTATTTCGTGAATGTGTATTTATATGTGAGCTTGCGTGGAAGTTTATGTACTGGCTAATGAGTGCATGTGTTCCTCCTCCTTCCCATCCTCTTCCTCCTCCTCCTCCTCCTCTTTCCCCTCCCCCTCCTCCTCTACCCCCTCC
>NW_028234429.1:36147982-36150482 GCF_977035675.1 Penaeus japonicus | reverse complement strand
AGAGAAAGAGAGAGACTGAGAGTGAATGAAAGAAAAAGAAAGAGAATTTTGACTTTGACAAGTTTATTGAGACAAGTGAGAGTGAGTGAGTGAGTGAGTGAGTGAGTGAGTGAGTGAGTAAGTGAGAGAGTGTGTGAGTGAGAGAGAAAGAGAGAGAGTAAGTGAGAGAGTAAGTGAGATAGATAGATAGATAGATAAATAGAGATAGATAGATAGATAGATAGATAGATAGATAGATAGAGAGAGAGAGAGAGAGAGAGAGAGAGAGAGAGAGAGAGAGAGAGAGAGAGAGCATTAACCATCCCCAAGCACTTGTCACATTCGGAGCTTAATTACGAAATCCCAGCTAAGCCCAAAGCTAATGACCCTCGACACACCGTATTGTCATTCCCTTTTTCTGTATTTGATTTACCAAAGTCTGTCCTAAAGAGATCCCCGTTAGATGCCCATTCTCTTTCACAACCATGATCAAGCAACAGCATTCATTATATCTTCGTATCTATCGCGGTATCTATTATGGATTAGCCTTCATGATAAGCCTCGTTACATAATGCAATGCTTGTTGCGATTACCAGCAATTACAGTCCCTCGCCCCCTTCTCCCTCTTTATCCTTCTTCCTCATTTTCCTCTCTTCCGTCTCCCTACGATTTCGTCATTTAATTATCCCCTCCCCCCTTCCCTCCTTTTCTCCTCACCCTCTACCCCTTTTCCTCTAAGCCCCTGCACTCTCTTCCTCTCCTCCTTCCCTCCACTTCCCATCCCCCACCCTTCTCCCCTCTCTTCCCCTCACTTCCTTCACCCTCTTTCTCTCCACCTCCCCCTCTCTTCTATTCACTCCTTTCACCATCATCTCCTCCCCTCTTCCCCTTATTCTTTGCCTCATCTTCCTCTCCACCTCTTCCTCCTCTTCCCCTCACCCCCTTTCCCCTTCTTCTCTCACCCCTTTCCCATCACTCCCTTTCCCCTTCTTCTCTCACCCCTCACCCCTTTTCCCCTTCTTCTCTCACCCCTCTCCCTCCTCTTCCTCTCACCCCTCTCCCTGCTTTTCCTCTCAACCTCCCCCCTTCTTCTCTCTTCATCCCCCACTGCCTCGACACCCAAACTCTCTCTAAAACCGCGTGTCAAATTCCCTTCAGGACAATAGCAATAAAGATATAAAAATCAATAAGTAGACTAAAAAACAACAACAATAACAAAAATACCAACAACAACAATAAAGGTTTAAACAAAATCAATAAATCGACAGCGGTAAAACAAAAACAAAAACACACACACACACACACAATAATAAGAACAAGAACAACAGCAACAAAAGCAATAAAGATGAAAAAGAAACAACAATAAACCGACTATAAAAACTACAACAATAACAATAGTCTAAAAACAACAACAAAAACAAACAAACATCAACAATAACAACAGAAATGATATCTCTCTTCTTTTCCATTCTTCTCTCTCTTCTTTTCTTCTTCTACCCTCTCCCATTCTCTTTAATCTATCTCATATCCCCTCTCCATTACCCCTTTCTCCTTTGCTTATCTTTCATATTTCTTCTGTGTCCCTTCTATCCTCTTCTCCTTCTTTCACCTATCCTTTCTGTGTCTTCCCTTATTCTCTCTACTTCTTATTCTCTCTTTCCTTTTTTTCCTTCTTATCTTCCCTCTCTTTCTGCCCACTATCCTTTCCTTAATCCTCCTTCATTCTCCCTATCCTTCCTCTTTTTTGTTTTACAATTCCTCTACTCTTCTTCCCCTTCTTCTTTCCTGTCGCTATCCCGTTTCCTTCTCCTTTGAATATTCCCCCCTCCTCTTCCCTCCCTCTCCTCCCCTCAACCTCCATCCTCTCCCCTCCCTCCGTCCCCCCATCCTCTTCTCTCCCTCTCCCCTCCCTCCCTCCCCCATCCTTTTCCCTCCCTCCATCACCCATCCTCTTCCATCCACTTTCCTCCTCTCCTCGTCTCCTCTCTCCTTCTCCCCCTTCCTCTCCTCCCCGTCTCCCCTATCCTACCCCCTCCCCCTTCCTCTTCCCTCCCTCCCTCCCCCATCCTTTTCCCTCCCTCCATCACCCATCCTCTTCCATCCACCTTCCTCCTCTCCTCGTCTCCTCTCTCCTATCCTCCTCTCTCCTTCTCCCCCTTCTTCTCCTCCCCGTCTCCCCTATCCTACTCCTTCACCCTTCCTCTTTCCTCCCTCCATCCCCCATCTCTCCTAACCCTCTCCCCTTTCCTATCCTTCCCGTCTCCCCACTCCTCTCCCATCCTCTCCCTTCCTCTTTCCTCCCTCCCCCATCCTCTTCCCTCCCTCCCTCCCTCCCTCCCCCATCCTCCCCCATCCTTCCTCTCCCTCCCTCCCTCCCCCATCCTCCCCCATCCTTCCTCTCCCTCCCTCCCTCCCCCATCCTTCCTCTCCTCCTCGTCTCCTCTCCCCCCCCCCCCACCGTCTCCCCCCCCCCAGCCTCTCGAGGCAGCCAAAGGAGCTTCGACAACCATTTACACATACA
>NW_028234429.1:36137982-36140482 GCF_977035675.1 Penaeus japonicus | reverse complement strand
GGAAGAGACGAAAGGAATAAAGGAATGAGGAAGATTAAAAAGATGAAAATATAAGTTAATAAAAAAAAGATGAAAATGAAAGAAAATGAATGCATTGGAAGACAAACTAGACAAAAAAGGGAAAAAAATGGAGGGAGAGGATATAAAACCCAATCCAAAAGAGGAGACACAAAAGGGAGGATAATAAAGAAAACGAGAAAAGAAAATGGAAGGTGGACTTGAAGAAGGGATGACTAAAGGAAAATGGTAAAAACTAAAACAATTGAGAAAGGGTTCGAGCCAAAGAATAAAGAGAGAAATACATATTTGAATTAAAGATGGAGATAGCAAGAAGGGAAGTGGAAAGTTTCTGTTTGCACTCTTTGCTCTCTGTTATTTATCTGTCTATCCTATCTATTGTCTGTTTATCTATATCTATCAATCTATTTTTATACTTATAGTTATCTATGTTTAGAATTATCTATCTGTATCTTCCTGTCTGTCTGTCTATATACATCTTTCTGCATCTATCTGTGTCTCTATCTAATTTATCCGTCTTGTCTATATATGTGTGTGTGCTCGCAGTATATAAACTTTATTGGTTGTTTTTAATTATATGCATAAACATAAAAATGAACAACAGATGTAATTATCTATACAAACATACATACACAATAAAGCGCATATAGAAACACACACACACAAACACACACATACATACACAAACACACACAAACACACACACACGCATAAATACACCCGGCCACTCATAAACACATGCACACATATATAAACACACATACACACACACAACGAAACACGTACACACGCACAGTCGGGTATCAATCCCCACTCCCCTTGCATATATATTAAGGCCACAAACACTTGCTCCCATCCGTAGTTGCCCCCCCCCACCCCACCCCACCCCCTTTACCCCCGTTGAGTGTCTTCCCAACTCCAAAGCCAGCACCTTTAGAAAATGTTAAAAAGACTAGGCAAAATTTTCGTACTCATAAAAAATCGGCGTTTTCCCTGGGCGAGAGAGAACACGTGACTTTGCATTCTCGCTCGCCATCACAGACAGCTTGGTGCCACACGATAAGATACCCTGCGTCCCGTCCCTCTCGCGTGGCGCTGGCTTCGGCTCCCCGGTTTCGCCTCCGTTCGATTCCTCGGCCGCGGCTTGCAACCTTCTCCATAGCAATGTGGTTGTCCTTTATTGATATGAGAAGGAGATTTGATATCAAGGAGTCGTTACCTCACGGCGGTCGATCAACACCCGGCCGGCGGATGTCAACGTGTCGGATGCAATGTTTCTGGAGACATTTCGACTCCTCGTCATGAATATTTTCTCATTTAGGTTTCATTGTTTTTAAGGGCGCGGGTGTTTGATTTTTGCCAAGCTTCCTATTTCATGGGACATAAAAATGAGTCATAATGACGTATTCCTCTATCAAATTCCCTTTTACGACGAACTATGCGAGGAATACATTACATTATAAGACGGTTAGTACAGGTGACATCATTCGATAATTCCCCGTTAACGCCAAGCATCTCCCCTTCTCGCTCTCCCCTCATCTCCCCTTCGTGCAAGCGCCTGCATGCTTGCTCTGCTGCAGTTTGCCATTGTTGTGTTTTTTTCACTTTCTTTCTCCTTTCTAGAGGCAGGGAAGGAGATACGGAGAGAAGGGAAAGATTGTAGGAAGCAAATAATCACAGCACGGTCTCCCAGGCATTATTCTTCGCATTAATCCCGTAATTTTCACTTTTGTTCTTGCAATGATAATGATATTGATGTTAATGATAAAAGTAACATAAAGAATAATAATGATTATTATAATAGCAATGATAACGACAACACTAATGATGATGGTAATGGTAAAAGGAACATAAAGAATATTAATGACGATTATAAAAGCAATGATAACGACAACACTAATGATGATAATAATGATAATGGTGACGATGATACCACTTCTAATGCTACTATTATTACCATTTCTATCACTACTACTACAACTACTACTACTACTGGTATCACTAACGCTACTACTGCTACTATTACTATTGTTATTAATGAAAAAGACGGCGACAATAATGATAAAAAGTCGCGGGTTTTTATTCCCTCTCTTTCCACTACGGTTTAGATATCTGCATTTTATACATAATTTTCTGAATACTTGCACACCATAATATCCCGTATTTTTTTATTTTTTCCATTTTCTTTGTGATCGCGTTTCGTTCCCTCTCCCTCGTTTTCTGCATTATGATATCCGTTTTCTATATTTTCCTCTCTCGTTGTCGTTTTGGAGGTATGTCTTTGCTATTCCAGATAATTCAGTTTGTATTATTATTTTTTTCACCTCTGGATGCGTCAGAATGTGGGGAGGTGCTAAATCATCATCCCTTGTTTTTCTACACATCCCCATATCTCTCTTTCCGTCTCCCCTTCCCTCATTCCATCTATTTTTTTTTCTCTCTCTTTGTCTCTCTCTGTCTGTCTGTCTGTCTGTCTGTCTCT
>NW_028234429.1:36045313-36051414 GCF_977035675.1 Penaeus japonicus | reverse complement strand
CAGCAATATATGGACTGAAGTATAAGATGCATTAACTAAGTCTGAAATCAAGGATCGTTGAGATTGAAAGTCAGAGTTGTATGAGGGAACCGACATGGGTTTAATTACTTAAATGACCTATCCGGTGATACAAAGGAAGGCCTCGTTTCGCAGCTTTGTCCCAAAGTTGTGTATAAAATCTTGAATCTCCCAGTAGCCATTAGAAATTTAAATTAAGTTGTCATCCACCGTATTACGATTGCAACGTATATTTAATGTTATTTAGTTTCCCAGTTCAATGTGATTCCACGCTAATTACGAAACTTTGATGAGAGTTACATGGCTCAGTGAAGAGCAGCACCCACCCCAGGGGCACACACACACACACACAACACACTCAAACACTCACACCCACACTACCCCCACACACTCACATATATATATATATATAATATATATTATACAATATATATAATATATATATTAGATATATATTTATATTGATTTAGTTAGTTGTAATCTATACATACATATTTTTTACAGTAGATGCATTTATTATAAATCAGATGGCTTAACTAATGAAAAGGGATATATACCAGAAATGTGCCACATTAATTTTTGTTTTGTCCATTCACCATGTTCCTGAAGAATATTGTTATGTGACTTGATTCCAGCCGGGAGGAGCCCTATGTTGCCAGATGCTGCCCAGTGTAGGGTTTCTTTTTGTCAAATGTATAAGTTAGTTGTATTTACGATGCATTTTTGTACATATTGTTAGTCTCTGCACTGTCTTGTTGTGTGAAGGGAATTCAGGGTTTGTTTGTTTGTATATGCCGGCTGCATAATAAGGTTCTGCGGCTGCAGTGTTGCTAGTAAGACGTAGCTGGCATTGTGCCTGGGGGGTGACCTGGGCGATGGTTGGGGGGACTTTTGGAATAAGTGGTGGGTAGTATTCTATGGACAGAGTGGAGAGGAACGAATTGTGGGCTTTGATCATTAGTTCATGTGCGGTCATGAAGGTTCTTCCTAGCCAGCCACAGCCTTGCCACCTAGAGTGTTAGGTTCGGTGTAAACTGGACAGTAATGGCGTGATGTTTGGCACACGGAGCTGACAAAAGATGATACTCGTTTATGGAAGCTTCCGAACACCGGGTCAGGAAATAAGCACAGGACGATAAAAAAACAGGGTTGTGCCGTCCATTTCATCACACCAATACCACTTGACGTTAAGTTCGCGGAAAATTGAGTTAAGAGAGGACACGAAAGCTCCGAGTGGGAGTAGAGCTCCTCCTGTGGGTGCCGAGCAGAGAAAGAGAGACTGTGACAGTCTTTTGTGTCGACTGGAGTCGCAATAATGAGCATAAGTCGTGCCACTTCGAATGAATGTAAGTAGGAGGCAGAGGACTAATTTCAACGCCGGTCCTGGTTGTCTATAAGAAGGGTTGTGTGATTCAAGCAAAACCCTTGATTGGCGCTGTCGTTGATAGATATAGTTATATATAGATATATATATATATATATATAATAATATATGATTTATATACAGAGAACACAGAGAATGGTACATACAGACATTTAGCTAGGTGTGGGGGTGTTGGTGTCCGGTGTCGGTCTGAATTGTAGTTGTTATATGTACACACCGCAGTCTGCCTCATGGTGTAATGATTAGGGGTAAGGAGTAAAGGTTAACCAGATTTGCGGAGCAAGATGTCTACGCCGGCTCGAGGCACCGAGACGAACCTGCCTATTATTAAGGGATAAGGCAATCAACAGACGTTTAAGCGAACCTGCGGAGAAGTGCGCAATAGCTATGGGCTCTCGCCCTCCGGTTGCAAGGCGCTCGAGAGCAACCAGAATGACACAAATGGTGAGTCCACGTCCGCGTCCCTCCTCCACCTGTCGGAAGGCTTCCTTCCCTTCCTTAACTCCCTTTCTCGTCCTCCCCCCTCGCGCCCTCGTCTTCTTCTGTGTGTGCGTAATAATGATAGTATTTAGGACAAAAAAGTTATTGTAAAATTGTGTCTTTACAACATTGGGATTTTAAAGACCTAATACATAAGGAACGGAGACATAATGATATCGCGTGAACAGAGCGCTTTTCCCAGATGTTGGATTACAGCTACCATCGCGTGTGGCCCGGAAGGCGGAAGTCCCGAAGAAGTCTCCGAGGTCCGCGGATCTGTCAATGTTTGCAGAGTTTGCAGTTACCAATCCGGATGGGGCATTCCAGCCGTCAGCTTGTTGACAAGGCCGGGGCTCTCGAACGCATAGGCCTAAAACCGTTAATTAAACGACGCCGTAGACCGCACCCAGCGAAGGGCCTTGAATGCGCCGGTACCCGTAGGTTCCGTAGGGACCGTAGTGTACCGTAGTGTACCGTTGTACCACCCGTCCAGAGAGGTTTGATACGCTTCTTCGCTCCTTGTAAGGAGGAGACGTATCTGTTATTCACGCCTCAGCCTAGGTCTAGGTAGTGTATTCTGTTCTGGAATGGATCTACCTTGATCAGTCATATGGGTGATGGACGGGTGTGATAGGGGCTGCGTAATTTTAACAGATAAGGTCGTATGCTGTCGTCCAGCATGGGGAATAGGTCGTTTTCGAGTTGTTCCAAGTCGACTGGAATTTGGATAACTTTAGTTTTCCATCGCTTTGAAATACTTTCTTGTGGTGGTGACGAGCAGGTCTTGCTCTGTTCCTAACAGCTTCGCTCCAGAGCGTGGACCTGAGGGGGTCGTTTGTTTGTTAAATTTGACTTATTAATTGATTCAAGGGTGTATGTAAGATCCAGCACTACATGGTATTTGTTATGTTTGGTAATGGCATCTTGACGTGTTATTATCCTTCTACAACTACTCCCGCGCAACGATATGGCAATGCATGATTAATGCGAACGAGGATGGTGGATGCGGCGTATACTATTGCTGCTACTACTACTACTACTACCACTACTACTACTACCACTTCTACTACTACTACTCTACTACTATTACTACTGCTGCTGCTACTACTATTACTACTGCTGCTGCTACTACTACTACCACTACTACTACTACTACTTCTACTACTACTACTATTACTACTACTACTACTACTACTACTACTACTCTACTACTATCACTACTGCTGCTGCTACTACTACCACTACTACTACTTAGACTACATCTACTACGTCGCTACGACGACACTACACACGACTACTACTACTACTCGACACTATCACTACTGCTGCGGTACAACTACCACATAATACTACTACTTCTACTAGAACTATCTATTTCTACTACACTACTACTACTACTCTTCTACGACTTCACTACTGCTACTACTACACTACTACTTCTACTACACTACTTCACGACTACTACTACTACTACGACTACTACTACTACTACTACACTACTGACTACTCTACTAACTACTCACTACTGCTGCTGCTACAACTAAACCAACTACTACTACTACTTCTACTACTTCTACTACTTCTACTACTCACACTAACACTACTTCACTAACTCACTACTACTACTCTACTACGTACTACACTACCTCCTCACTACTACTGCCTACTATTATTACTACCTGTGTAAAACTGCTACTTACTTGACGGTAATGGTAACAGAATGATAGAGTACACGCATGCACCTAATGATGATAGCTTACTCGTTAGGTCCCGAAAAGAAAAAAATAAATACAACTGTCTCCTGAGTGATGACGAAGCGAAAGAAGGATTAAGAATGCTGCATGTGACTGATTATAGCAATGTGAGTGATAAGAATGTTTAACGGAATGATGATTGACGGACTGTGGTAATGCTGGATGAACAGCAACATAACATGATGCATGATGATGATATTCATAACCATAATGGAACCACTACCTGATGTTATATTAATGAGCTACCGCGCCCGAAAAGTTAGGTATCTCTCTTGTGAGTGGAAATATTTTTCCTAGAGACCAATCGAGCTCTTCGACTTATTCCATGCACTTCAAGGTCCATAGAAAACGATAACTTCGCGTATGGTTAGGTTTGTTGTCCTATGTTATCTTCTCTCTTCTTATTGTCACTATTGGTTAACATGCTATCATCGCATTATTATTCTATTATCACTATCGTCATCCATGATTGATATCACACAATATTCTCTATTTTCTTGTTTTTTGTTGACACTTTTAGTGAATTAGCAGTTGTTATTACTGATTTGATCATTGATGCATCATCTTGCGTTATTCACTGATTCTCACATTTTCATTCTATTTTTTTATTCTTTTACCTGTGCTAATAATATGCCCAAACGATAATTACACAACAGACAATTAAGCTGAATCCCCTGCTCCTCGTCGCCCCAAAGAGCTGAGCTGAAAGATCAGAACGGAAGACTTCCTACGCCCCCCCCCCCCCCCCCCCCCCGCGCCCAAGCACTGCGCAGAAGAGCCACAGCAGATTACATGGCTTCGTTCCCTTCCATTACAGAACAGATCCCTCGCGGCCCCGTCGGAATTGGCGTGCTTTTTCTATGTATTGCTTTTCTTTTTTATATTTTCTTTTTCTTGGGGGTTTTCTCAGTGTCGAATTCTAGAATCTTTTCATCTCACTTGCAGCCCCTGTTCTCGCCATTTTGGAAACTGCCTCTTGATTGAAATGATTCAGGGAACTTGGGGGCGAGAATTATTGTCATGAAAAGGATTTGGCGGTATTCAAGGGCCTTCTTCTCCAAGCGGACGGGTTCCCCGTAGTTTACAGCCGACATCCTCCTGCCAAGGAGTTTTTCGCTCACGAAAGCCCGACTGATAGATTAGCACAGATATTTTATTTCCACCATTTCCCATTTTAACCCTTCCCTCTTTCTCTCGGCGCTCTCTCTCTTTCCATGCCCTCGCGTCTCTACCTCTCTACTCTCTCTCGCTCTCTCTCTCCTCTGTCTCTCTCTTCTCGGGGTCGTCCTTCTCTCGTCTCGCTCTCTCTCTCTCTCTCTCCTCTCTCTCTCTTCTCGTCTCTCATCTCCCTCACTCTCTCCTCCTCTTTCTCTCTTTCTCTTCCCCTCTCTGCTCGTCCCTCCTTTCTCCTCTTTTTCCCCTCTCTCTCTCTCTCTCTCTCCTTTTCTTCTTCGCTCCTCCATCTCTCTCTCCTCTCTCGCTTCTCGCTCGCCACCCAATCTCTCGCGCTCTCTCTCTCGTCTCTCCCTCTCTCTCTCTCTTACTCTCCCTCTCTCTCTTCTCTCTCTCGTCTCCTCTCTCACCTCTCTCTCTTCTCTCTCTCTCTCTCTCCTCTCTCGCTCTCTCTCCTCCTCTCATTCTCTCTTCTCTCCATCTCTCGCATCCTTACTCTCTCTCTCGGTCTCTCTCTCTCTCTCTCTCTCTCTCTCTCTCATCTCTTTCTCCCTCCTCATCCTCTCTCTCTCGCGTCGCTTCTCTCTCGCATCTACTCTCCTCTCTTCGTCTCTCTCGCGATCCTCTCTCTTCTCTCTCGCTCGCTCGCGCGCGCTCTCGCGTTCTCCCGCCGCTCTCTCTCTCTCTCTCGCTTCGCTCTGCTCTCTCTCTCTCTCTCTCTCTCCTCCTCTCTCTCCTCATCTCCTCCCTACGCTCTCTCTCTCTCTCTCTCTCTCCTCTCGCGCGCTCTCTCTCCTCTCCTCGCTCTTCTGCCTCTCTCTCCTTTCTCTCTCTCTCTCTCTCTCATAGTCGTCTCTCAGCTCCTCTCTCTCTCCCTCTCTCTCTTTCCTCTCTCTTCGCGATCCCTTCTCTCTCTCTCTCTCTCTCTCTCTCGATCGCTCTAGATCGCTCTCTCTCTCTCCTCTCTCTCGGTCTCTAACTCTCTCTCCTCTCTCTCCTCTCTTTCTTCTTCTCCGCTTCACTCTCTCTCTCTCTCTCTCCTCATCTCTCTCCTCTCATCTCTCCATCTCTCCGCTCTCAGCCTCTCGCATCTCTCCTCGCTTCGCTCGTCTCTCCTCTCTTCTCTCTCTCGGCTCCCCTCTCTCTCGCTAACTCTCTCTCTCTCTCTTCCTCCTTCTCTTCTCTCCGCCCTCCTCGTCTCTCGCCTCTCTTCTCGCTCTCTCTTCCTCTCTCCTCGCTCTCCCCTCTGTCTCTGGTCCTCCATTCTTCTCTCTCTTTTCTCCCTCTCGCCG
>NW_028234429.1:36035313-36037813 GCF_977035675.1 Penaeus japonicus | reverse complement strand
CAATCTTCGGTGTCGCACAATCCACCTGAGAGAGAACAGAACCTCCTTCAGTAGTGGAGAGCATACGCGCCAACGGTTCTCCTTGGCGTTCAAGTGTCTGCTATGCTCATGCCCAGAGATGCCTCACTGTGACCCCTTGACCCCCTTGAGCCCCCCGTCCTCCTCCTCTTCGACCCGGCGCCCGCACCCTCGTCATCATGGTGACCTCCACCCTGCAGCGTCTTCGAAGATCTTGATGTCCCTGTGGCTGAGGTTGATTACGGGCCGTCCGCCTCCCTGGAGGATTGCTCGACCTCAGGTGCATCCTCACGCCCACCATTTCCGCCTCTCCAGAACCACTTGCCCTGAAACACATCGCCACGCTCTCCTCCTCCATCCCTGCCGGGCATCGCATCTATGTGGATGAGATGACAGCGTGACACGAGTATTACTATTAGTATTACTATTATGAGTAATGGGCTAATATATTATTATTATATTACATTATTATATATATATAATATATTATATTATAATTATATAATAATAGTAATAATATATTAGTATTACTATTAGTATTATTAGTAATGGGCGTAATTAATGGATGAAAACAATCTCTCTCTCCCTCTCTCTCTTCCTCGTTTGCGTATCACTCTCTCTCTCTTCCTCCGCTCTGTCTATATCATTCTGTCTCTCTCTCTTCCTGTCTCTTTTGTCTCTCACTCTGTCTGTCTGTCTGTCTCTCTGCGCCTATCTTGCCCCCCGTTTATCTCTTTTCTCTTTTTTCTCTCTCATTCGCCTATCTATCACTTCCGCTCCACTCTATCTCTCTCTCTATATATATAATATATATATATTATATATATATTATATATATATATATATATTATATCATTATATATATATTTTATATGTGTGTGTGTGTGTGTGTGTGTGTGTGTGTGTGTGTCTTTATTTACCTCTCCCCTTTCCTGTTTCTCTCTTTCTCTTTCGCCTCTCTCCCTCTCTTCCCTTTCACTCTCACTCTCTTGCCTCTCTCTCTCTCTCTCACTATCTTTCTTTCTCTCTCTCCCTCTCTCTAACTCTCTGTTGTCTCCGTAAGAGAGAAAGAAAGAAAGGGATGAAGGAGAGAGAGTGAGAGAAATTAGAAAAAGAGGGCAAGAAGAAAGGAAAAGGGGAGAGTGAGAGGGAGGAGACGGAGAGGGAGAGGGAGAGGGACAAAGACCATCTCCAGTCTAATCAAGCCATTGGCTTTGATAAACCCTTTATTTTCGTCGTTGTTAGTAACAGCGGTATGTATTTTGATTTCGGAGTATTCATAGAAGAGGGAAAAATGGAATACAATAATAGATAATACTATTAAAATAATATATACATATATTGATAGAATAATATCAGTACCATATATAATTATTTCTAATTGTAATAAACTTCTAATGAAATTTCAGAAAATTGGACTAAACATATAAAGTGAAGATTTAATAATATACCAACACGTATGTACATGTAAAATAATCAGTTTGAATACTCACAAGAAAAGGGATGAATCTAATATTTGCAATCAATAGATTAAATGTAAATCATCTCTGCAATCTACAAGTGTAAAATTCTGTATATGCATGTAATACAGATTGTAAAAGAAATGTCCGTTATATTTGCACCAAAGCGGGTGAAATGTTAGGCGTCAGTCGATATCAGGCACTAGCTATTGTCGCACAATATCTGAAAAGGTGACATATATAAAAATGGAGAAATAAAATGCGAGTCAAACGACTGCTGATTGGTGTCTAAGCTTTATTGTTAGTAAAAAAAAAAGGAATATAAAATTGTTTGATTTGATTATAGTTATATCATTATAAAGAGAATATAATATTTAAAAAAATAATAATAACATATTAGAAAACAAGTATTTTTATCCATCAATAAACTTATTTAACAAATTTCAAAAGCTCCGAGTCCTAAGAGGAAGAAAACGGAGTGACATTGGCTCACCAATGAAAACGGAGTGAGACTAGAGGGGTAACTTAAGTATGTCGTGCTGCAACACTAGCTACCCAGGACAGATCTGTTGGTTCTTCCATGCGTGATCAGCTGCAACCAATGGAATCCGCATCACCAAACAGGAAGAAAAGAAAGGATCCTTCCAAGGTTAGGTTTTACTCCATCTGTGTACAGTCGCCATGTGTTTGATCAATGTATGTGTATGTATGATTGATCCTCTCTGATAGCGGTATATTGGCATTGGCGGGATTTCCTTGGCGACTCGACGAACGGCGCTGACGCGGCGTTTTGTTGAAATCATTTTAACCGTTTAAAGCGCGATTGAAAAGAAAAAAAAGCTGGGATTTTAAAGTCGGTTTGATTCTACTCTCTAGAGTTATATTATATATAGGTATTAAGTTATCATCTATCTATCTATCTATATAGAGAGATCGTTTCTTAATCAGTTAAATTGTGGTTCATACGAGAAATGATCCAAAATTTCAAACAGCTTTATTAACAGATATCACAGAAAAAGTTC
>NW_028234429.1:36033386-36035213 GCF_977035675.1 Penaeus japonicus | reverse complement strand
ATATATATATATATAATATATATATATATATATATATATATATATTATATGTATATATATATATACATATATATATACTTATATATACATATATATATATATATATATATATATATGTATATATATATATATATATATGTATTTATATGTATGTATGTATGTATATATATATATATATATATATATATATATATATATATATATATATTTATATATATGTATATGTATGTATGTATGTATGTATGTATGTATATATCATTCATTTATCATTCATTCATATATGTCAGTCATTCATACAATCAAAGTTTGAAAGATTGATAGACAAATAGAAAGAATTCATTCCGGAGAGAGAAGATGATGATGACAATGGTAACAATTGCGACAATTGTAATAAAAATAATTAATCATCATAATAGCTAATCATTGATAACGATGATGCAACAAGATACACAATATTCTCAATTTTGAAACTCCTAAAGATAGCAATGGTGGTAACAAGGACAACACCATAACAATACTTATCTAACAATCATACCTCCACATTCAGTCACCAAGTACAGAAAGCCTTCACGACGTTCTTCCCGACCTGCTGTATGCAAGACATTTTTCAAGGAAAACAGAGCAATTCACATTTATTCATATAGAGGAGAGACTTTGTTTATAATCCAATTTTCTACTACCATCATACGAGATCAAATTTCTGGGTCAACATCAAGCGTCTGTCAGTCATGTGTTGTATTATTTTGGTTAAGTTTGAGAATTTGTGGTGTAGTTTGGGCTGTCCATTCTTATATGTACGTATTTGTGTGTATGTGTTTTTGTGTGTATGTGCGTGTGTGTGTGTATGACATTTAAGCTCCTTTTTTATTTATGATTTAATTGTATAAAACGAGAGACAAAAACTAACAGAATAACAGAATTGGTAAGTATAAATTTGGGAATCCAACATCAGCGAGCTCGGTTGGCGCCACGCCGTCTGGCTCTCCCGGCCGCCGTTGGGAGGCCGCGTTGGTTGGCGACGGAGGAATTTTGTCTGTTGGTCGTATCTTCTCCTTCTCTTCTAGTTCTTCCGGTTTTTCTTGCTTTACAGCGGTTATTAGAGAGAGAGTAGAGAGAGAGAGAAAGAAATAAAGGATAGAGAGACATCTTTTTTTGACTTAGACTGGGGGGCAAGTAATTGAGAACAATGTGATTACGTACATCACAAAGAGCGGATGAGGTAACATAGGTTATCCACAACCCCAATCTATAGTCCTCATTGAGGCTCACACATGTTTTCAAAAAACTCAACAGCATGTCATAACCATATGAATGTATTTGATATGATAAAATTAATATATGATAAAGATGATGAGTTTTTAATGATGACAAATATGAAAATAACAGTAGGAAAACAAACAACTAAATGCTAATCATACAATGTGTAATGATCTGAATATCAAAGTACATCATTAAGATGATCAGTGAAACTAAAACAGCAGAAAGGAACAAACGACTCTAATAGATCTAAAGCATTAAAAGGATGCTGATGATAAACAAACAGGGCCCGATAAATCACAAATTTATAAACATGGAAAAGAGAAAACCATAACTATGTATATCAATCTTTATCAAGATCAATATTATAATCATTACCATTATTATTTTCATCAATCATAGTTTATTAATTATTTATTATTTTTATCATTATTTTTTTAAATATCATATATATCATTATTAATTTTTACTATCATTATGCCATCAATATCAATATTTAATCATTATCATCATACATCATCATCATTATCATTATTGGATTTATCATATATATATTAATCAATTTATCAT
>NW_028234429.1:36025886-36030886 GCF_977035675.1 Penaeus japonicus | reverse complement strand
GAGATTTACGAAGAGAAAATCGGCCTCTAATACCGTGGTGCTTGGTTGGCGGAGGTCGCTGCCAGGGGAAGGAGCTGCACTTGAGAACAATGGTCTTTGCAACAGGTCACCGAAGGTAAAGATTATTTGTGGCCAAAGTTTGACAATTACGAATTATGTTATCAGTGTTATTATCATTATTATCATTATGGATATAATTGTATTTAAATATTGTACATGGTTACATGTTGTAGATGTTTCGTTTTCTTAGAATCGGAAGGGGTCATAACCTTCAGTCACGCGAATCGTAAGGATAAATCAAATTCTATCTTAATAGATATGGCATATATTATACATAAATTTAGAAAAAAGTATATATAATTATAGATATGCATACATGAGATACGTTCCAGGACTTGGAAGATGTTCTTTCATTCCTGGGGAAACTGCTGTTTCAATTGCCAACAGGTGATGGGATAATACCACCTGAAATCTGGCTCGGGTCAGCTCACAATACTTCCGACCGGCAGCTATCCATTTAATCATGTATGTGAACGAAAAGACTAATGCGAGACAATCTAAAATTTATAGATTGCAATTATATATTACCTCCGCTGATTCACATAATAAATGTATTTATGTAAATGTATAGAAATGTTCAAACTCACGAGCAGGTGTACCCAGTACTCGCACGAGCAAGAGCTGTGGCAAAGTGGATTATCTACTCCAGGGGGAACTAGTAGTATACCACCGCGCATGCGCAGAACCAAGGGAGATACGTTTTTGCTAAGGCATTACAATTCAGCGAATCATAACATAAATGATAGGAGAAAGAAATCCTATTAGTAATATAAAGAAAATACATGTTGTTCATTCTATCTAAATCCTTTACAAATGTTGTATATACTATCATCATCATCATCATCAGTATCATTAATTTCATGATTACTATCATTATCATTATTGTGATGATTATCATCACCTTCAATCGTCTCCAAATCACCTTTAACAGTATACTCTTAAACATGAAGAGTCAGCATATTCTATTAATAATAGAAAATTGCAGGAATTGTATAAATGAACATCATTATCATTATTATTTTTCATCATTATAATTTGTCATAATTATCAGTGTTATCATCGTATTGTTAATAATAATTTTCATTATTACTTTTTATCATCAGCATCACCATCATCATTAATATCAAGGCCATTACTGTTAATTATTGTCATACTTTCATCCTCATGCATCCTCCATTCTCTCACCCTCTCTCCTACCCCCTCCTCCTCCTCCTCCCTTCTGTCACCTAATCTCTTCCTCCCTTCCCCCCTCCCCCCCCTCCTTCTCCTCCCTCCTGTCACCTTCTCTCTTCCTCCCTTCCCCCTCCCCCCTCCTTCTCCTCCCTCCTGTCACCTCCTCTCTTCCTCCCTTCCCCCCTCCCCCCCTCCTTCTCCTCCCTCCTGTCACCTTCTCTCTTCCTCCCTTCCCCCTCCCCCCTCCTTCTCCTCCCTCCTGTCACCTCCTCTCTTCCTCCCTTCCCCCTCCCCCCCCCCCTTCTCCTCCCTCCTGTCACCTTCTCTCTTCCTCCCTTCCCCCTCCCCCCTCCTTCTCCTCCCTTCTGTCACTCTCACTCTCTTCCTCACCTTCCCCCTCCCCCCCTCCTTCCCGATCCTTCTGTCACCTCCTCTCTTCCTCCCTTCCCCCCTCCCCCCCCTCCTCCTCCTCCCCTCTTTCACCTTCTCTCTTCCTCTCCCTTCCCCCTCCCCCCTCCTCCTCCCCCTCCTGTCACCTTCCTCTCTTCCTCCCTTCCCCTCCCCCCCCCCCTCTTCTCCTCCTCCCTTCTTCTCTCATCTCTCCCTTCCCCCTCAACCCCTCCTTCTCCTTCCTTCTGTCACCTCCGCACCCCCCGGGGGACCGATTTCGTAAAGAAGGGGGGCTCTCCCCCCTCCTTCTCCACTTCTGTCACATTCCCTCCTTCCTCCCTTACCCCCCCCCCCCCTCCCCCCCCTCCTTCTCCTTCACCCCCTCCTGTACACCGTTTCTCATCTTCCTCTCCCTTCCCCCTCCCCCCTCCTTCTCCTCCCTCCTGTCCCCTCCTCTCTTCCTCCCCCCCCCCCCCCCCCCCTTCTCCTCCCTCCTGTCACCTTCTCTCTTCCTCCCTTCCCCCTCCCCCCTCCTTCTCCTCCCTTCTGTCACCTCCTCTCTTCCTCCCTTCCCCCTCCCCCCTCCTTCTCCTCCCTTCTGTCACCTCCTCTCTTCCTCCCTTCCCCCTCCCCCCCCTTCTCCTCCCTCCTGTCACCTCCTCTCTTCCTCCCTTCCCCCTCCCCCCCTCCTTCTCCTCCCTCCTGTCACCTCCTCTCTTCCTCCCTTCCCCCTCCCCCCCCCTTCTCCTCCCTCCTGTCACCTTCTCTCTTCCTCCCTTCCCCCTCCCCCCTCCTTCTCCTCCCTCGTCACCGGTCCTCTCTTCCACCCTTCCCCACCTCCCCCCCCTTCTCCTCCCTCCTGTCACCTTCTCTCTTCCTCCCTTCCCCTTACTCCCCCCCCGTCTCCACCCTCCTGTAACCTCCTATTCCTCCCTCCCCTCCACCCCTCCTTCTCCTCCCTTCTGTCACCTCCTCCTCCTTCCCTCCTCCCCCCCCCTTCTCCCTCCCTCTAATCCTCCTCCACTCCCCCCCTCCCTTCTCCTCCCTCCTGTCCCCTCCCGTCTTCCTCCCTTCCCCCTCCCCCCCCCCCTCCCCCTTCCCCTCCCTTCTGTCCCCTTCTCTCTTCCTCCCTTCCCCCCCCCCCCTCCTTCTCCTCCCTTCTGTCACCTCCTCTCTTCCTCCCTTCCCCCTCCCCCCCTTCTCCTCCCTCCTGTCACCTTCTCTCTTCCTCCCTTCCCCCTCCCCCCTTCTTCTCCTCCCTCCTGTCACCTCCTCTCTTCCTCCCTTCCCCCCTCTCCCTGAAGCCATGTAACAGCTTTGCTTAATTTCACTTTCCTTGAACTCATTTATTTTCTCCAAGGACTCATGGCCTGACCAGAGCCTCGTAAACGCCAGACGCTTCACACTTGCAATGCCTGCGGGGTACCTTAACTATATATATATATATATGATATATATATATATATATTATAATATAATATAAGTAAGTATATATCTATATATAATAAATTATACAGTAATATGAAAAAGCACACAACACCACACACACACTACACACACCATATAACATACACACACACACACACACACACACACACACACACACACACACACACACACACTCACAAACACACATGCAATCACACATAAACACACACACACATATGTATATAATATATATATATATATATATATATATATATATATATATATATATATATATATATATATATATGTATGTATATATAGATATAGATATAGATATAGATATAGATAGATAGATAGATAGATCAATTGATAGATAGATATATAAACATATATAATGCACACACACACACACACAACACACACACACAAACATATGCACACACACACACACACACACACACACACACACACACACACACACACACGCACACAACACACACACACAAACAAACACACACGCACACAACACATACAACACAAACATATGTACACACACACTCACACAAACACTCACACACACACACACACAAACAAACACACACGTGCACGTGTATGTGCGCTATCATTAATCAACTAATTAATTAATTAATTAATCAATTAATTGATTAACTGATTAATTGATTAATCCTATAATTATCATCAGTCAACATTAATATTATCAATAATCGCAACAAAATGGACGAAAGGAAAAAAAGCGGAGACGACGCAGCCGTAAAATGCAAGTCACGCTCTTTTCCCATCTCACTGCAAACATGCTTCCAAAGAGCATCTGATCAAGCTGATGATCACGGAATTGTTGTCTTCTATCATCCAAGAGTTGTCTTTGTGAGACTTTGTCAATGTTTTGTAACTCTAAGATAAATTTATAACAAAAACAATGAAGTCGACGGTCTGTTAAAAACAAGTCAACGAAAGCTCCAAAGGAGAGGCGCCATTTTGTTACCCAGGAATTTGGTATAAATTATCATTATAATTCTGCCATCATTATCTTTATAGTCATCATTCATCGTAATTAATAGTATTATGTAATGATTGGCAGTAAAAAAATAATTGATGGCGAAATTATTGCTGATATCTAAACAATGATGAATATTAGTACGGATATACGTTATACACTATTACATGCTGTTATGTTACTTTAGTCACTAGTATTGTCATTGGGTTTTCATAATCATTACCACTGCCTTTATCGTAGTAATTAGATTTCACTGTCTAAAAAGGGACTAAGCAACAGTAAATAACCGAGGGAGAAAATTCAAAATTGCAACCTCGTCTCGTTCCCTGGCGCCACGCTGTCTGGGGCCTTTTACTTTCCAGATATCTTTTACCTTTCGGTGATAAACTACGCTAATCCTAATTACCCGAACCCGCAATATACATTAAAACATAGGCAACACGATCTCTTTCTCTCTCTCTCTCTCTCTCTCTCTCTCCTATACGAACGATTACATAGACAGATAGAAGAGAGAGAAGAAGAAGAGAATAGAGAGCAGAGAAGTAGGAGAGAGAGAGAGAGAGAGAGAGAGAGAGAGAGAAGAGAAGAGAAGAGAAGAGACGAGAAGAGAGAGAGAGAGAGAGTTCAAATTCAAATTCAAATTCAAATTCAAATTCAAAAACTTTATTCCATAAATTACAATGGTTATTCTTAATACATATATACAATACATCTGTTTAATATGATGTCACAACTGACAATTTAGGAAATATTCTTTTAATTTTGTTTTGAATTTATTTAGGTTGGTAATGTCTTTAACATTGTGAGGTAGTAGGTTCCAGGCCATGGGTCCACGTATTAGCATTTGTCGTGTCCCTATTTCTGTGTGTGATCTCTTGACATATAGAGAATTTACTTGTCGAGTTCGAACACCTGATGTGTTCCCCACAGTTTG
>NW_028234429.1:36018636-36019936 GCF_977035675.1 Penaeus japonicus | reverse complement strand
TCTCTTCTTCTTCTCTCTCTCTCTATCTATCTCTCTTCTCTCTCTCTCTCTCTTCGCTCTCTCTCTCTTTATCTCTCTTATATATATACACAACAAATATCTATTCTTTCTCTCTATCTTTAATCTCTCTCTCTATATCTATCAACTCTCTTCTCTCTAATTATCAATCTTTCTCTCTCTCTTCGATCTATATATCTCTTCTCTCTCTCTTTTTAGGTCTCTCCTTGTGTCGTTCTCTTTTTCTTGGTCTGCTTTCTTTTCAAAATCCCCATTCCCACCTAAATATTTAGAAATGTCATTTTCCGCAATAAAACACATCTCATATTATATATTAGATGAGAGAGGTAACAAGTATTTTTTTTATACGGACGTCAATATGTTGAAAGTTATACAATTCGGCTTATTTACGCATATGATTCTTGTTTTTCTCTCTTATCAAAGATAAATTTCCTGAAACTTCACCGATTGAAAACAAAATCCCGACGTTGTATATATCATTTCAAAAAGTACCACATAGGTCCGCCATCAACCATTTCACTTTTCCCACGTAAGATAAAAGGGAATCGTGAGACGAAAGAAATGAAGGGGAGGGGGGGGGGGATGGCAAAAAACCATTACCAGGAGAACCGACATACCTTATGGAAGATTAGCATTATGCCCACAACACTTTGTCTTGCAATTTATCATTTGCATAAAAGTGCGATGTGCTCTTCTTTCTCTGGTTTGAACTGATTTTTTTTTTTTTTTTTTAAGTTCTTGATCTTTATCTTGTATGTTATAATTGTATTCTTAGTTTCTTCGACTTTTTTTCTATTCTTTTTTATAGGGGACTATTTTCAGGTTTTATAAAAAAAATTTATTTTTTTTTGCATTTTGGTTTTCGAATAGCTGAAAAAGCTGATAGGTAAATGCAAGAAGAAGGAAGAGAAATTGCGAGGGAAAAATTGAAAGTAAGAATGTAAAAAATACTTCCATTTTTTTTTTTTACCAGATTCCCTAAGGCTTCAAGATCAAAGGGAGAGAGACCAATTTCTAATATATAAACATTAAAAACCACTTATATACTATGAACTAAATCAAACAATATAAAAAATTTCACAATATATATATATATACAACTATAATATATACTAACACCCCAAACAATAATCTATCTCATCTACAACAATACTAACAAATCTATCACTAACACTAACAAAAAAAAAACTAAAAAAATACAATAAAACTTAATATAAACTATATCATCTGAATTCACACAAAAAACAAAAATATAATTATAAATATAAATAAGTATGTTATA
>NW_028234429.1:35991136-36008636 GCF_977035675.1 Penaeus japonicus | reverse complement strand
AGAACCCTGGAAGGATGTTCGCCCTTGTGTTGCTCTGCTGCGTCGCCGGCATCGCCTCGCTCCCACCTCTCGACTCGGGCGTAAGTGAAATGTGTTTTGTGTTGGTCACTCCGCTTTCATTGAATGCCAAATGGCTATTCGCAGCATTTCAACTTGTTCAACCTTAGCTGTGGCCGAAAGTAGAGCTGGGAACAATGCGATAGAGTCAGAATGTTATCATTAGCAAAGTGTTGTTTATTTAAATTACCTATTATTTATACGACATTTCGCTTTCCTAAGTATTCAGTCGCTTACTGAAGATCTCTATATGCGTGTGTAAATACTGAAAAAGTGCAGCGAGTTTATTTTACGTGTTTATCTTAGTATGAAGTGATTTACAATGGGAACGAAGTAAATGAGTTATCTCTTTTAATGACGGAAAACATTTGGTGATTAAAGAATGGAGCGATTTTTTATTTTTGATGAGAAAAAGGGTTATTTTCAGTCTCCCCACCCATTTATTTTCCAGGATGCAAATCAGGCGACGAATATTTCCTGGATACCTCTCCCCACGTTCCCTGTCTCTGGACCTCCTCTGGGTTAGTTTTTTCTCTTTCACACACTCACTCCGTACCAGTATATCATCTCTAGTAATACCAAAGCTGTCATACGTTATGCCATGAAGGCGACACACACGTCATTAAAATCAACAAAATGCCCTTGCCTTTTCCAGCGGCACCACGCATCGTAAATGGCCGGACAGCCGAGCCCCACGCCTACCCATACCAGGCCGCCCTCTCGTGTAACGGACGCTTCCTCTGTGGAGGATCTGTGATAAGTGATTGGCACGTGGTGACAGCCGCACACTGCGTGGACAGGTGAGAGATACCTATATTGATCAGTCCTTCATGTGCAAAATAAGATATGACAAAATGTTTTGATGGCATTCTGTAATTGGGACAAATTGCAATAAAATGTATCTATCTGTTTTTCCTTTTTTTTCTTTTTTTTTCACATTTTTGTCTTTTACAGTCCACGAAAATGTAAGGTTGTTCTGGGTGGCCACGACCTGAAGAGATGGGAGCGCAGTCGACAAATCATAGCCGTGGGCGAAACTTACGTACATCGCGACTATTCGAAGAAATATATTCTCAGGGATCAGGTAACAAGGAATTTGCTGCCGATTTGCTTCCCATTACATCCCTGATCCACTTGTCGAAGTGGAATACATTGACCACTCCCTGTGGGTAGGCCGGGTTGCAACCCTTCGCGGCAAAGGAAGCACTCCCGAAGAGTTGGTTTTCATAAACATACGGCCCCCCCGCGTCGCCCTGAAGAAGAAGATAAAGTTCAACAGTAAGTCACGCGATTGCATTTTTGTATGAGTGTGTGCATGGATGTGTGCCTATGCGTGTGACTGCTTAATCGCCATTCAAAGATCTGACGCTATTGCAGTTTGGCCTATTATGCGTAGGAGAAGAACAACACTCATCTCAAGTTCTTCCTCAGAATACGTCCAGCCTGTCAACCTGCCGAAGACGAGTCCGGAAGATTGGATGCCTCTGACACACACAGGATGGGGAACAACTGCCAAAGGTAAGTCATTTCTATCAAAGATTAACCGATGACAAAAAACTTCCGTATATAGTAGAATGAAGAAATCGTATACATGTATTTTTTCTTTTAACCTAAAGATATGTAGGATTCTTATGTAGCTTTCTGTTATCCGATTTCCAGGGAGTGGAATCGAACATTTTTCGGTTCTCCAAGTAGCAACAACCAATGCTTTAAAGCAAAAAACTCTTCCCTCCGAAGGACGACTCAATCACCTGTGTTTATAGCAGTGTGGAGTCATCCTGCTATGTAAGTCAACTTGAAAAATCTTTGGAATGATCTCTCTCTCTCTCTCTGTCTCTATCTCTCTCTCTCCCTCCCTCTCTCCCTCCCTCTCTCTCTCCCCTCCATTTCTCTCTCTCTCTCTCCCCCTCCATTTCTCTCTCTCTCTCCCCCTCCCCTCCATTTCTCTCTTTCTATCTCTCTCTCTCTCTCTCCCTCCCTCCCTCCCTCCCTCCCTCCCTCCCCTCCCTCCCTCCCTCTCTCTCTCTCTCTCTCTCTCTCTCTCCCTCCATTTCTCTCTCTCTCTCTTTCTCTCGCCCCCCCCTCTCTCTCTCCCTCTCTCCTTCTCCCTCCCTCCCTCTCTCTCCTTCTCCCTCCCTCCCTCTCTCTCTCTCTCCCTCTCTCCCCCCCCCTCCATTTCTCTCTCTCTCTCCCCCTCCCCTCCATTTCTCTCTTTCTATCTCTCTCTCTCTCCCCCTCCATTTCTCTCTCTCTCTTTTTCTCTCGCCCCCCCCTCTCTCTCTCCCTCCCTCCCTCTTTCTCCTTCTCCCTCCCTCCCTCTCCCCCCCCCCTCCATTTCTCTCTCTCTCTCTCCCCCCCCTCCATTTCTCTCTCTCTCTCTCCCACCCTCTATTTCTCTCTCTCTCTCTCTGTCTCCGGCTTATTTGGCTGTAATTAATGTGTTTATCAAGAGAACAGCAGTGGCAGAGAAAAACAGTGGCAATTCACGTCTCTGCCTTTGTCTCTCAACAACACTTCCGATCATGACACTAATTGATCCCTCCCCTCTCCTCCCTCAGGGCGACGCGGGGGGGCCGTATGTTTATGAAAACCAACTCTTCGGGAGTGCTTCCTTTGCCGCGAAGGGTTGCAACCCGGCCTACCCACAGGGAGTGGTCAATGTATTCCACTTCGACAAGTGGATCAGGGATGTAATGGGAAGCAAATCGGCAGCAAATTCCTTGTTACCTGATCCCTGAGAATATATTTCTTCGAATAGTCGCGATGTACGTAAGTTTCGCCCACGGCTATGATTTGTCGACTGCGCTCCCATCTCTTCAGGTCGTGGCCACCCAGAACAACCTTACATTTTCGTGGACTGTAAAAGACAAAAATGTGAAAAAAAGAAAAAAAAGGAAAAACAGATAGATACATTTTATTGCAATTTGTCCCAATTACAGAATGCCATCAAAACATTTTGATTTGCATCCTGGAAAATAAATTCAATCCTATCATTATATACATAGTATAGAGCCTGTGATGTAAGGAAGAAATACATACATTTCCTAAACAGAAGGTCTAAAGCACCATATCAAGGAAGCGCCAATGAGCGCAACTGAAAGTTAAAACACGATTCCACGGGGAGAAATGTGATTCAAATGATGGCCTTTTAATAGTTGTCAAATTAGCGAAAAATTCCGCATGGCAGGTGGTGCAGCTGGCCTTCGTTGGCTCATTCTGAACTGGAGTTAGCCAAGGCGCGACCTCATCCAACGCGAGCCACTCGTTCCTAAACTTTCGTTTAGTAGCCATAACGCTTTGGAATATAGAAACACCATAGTTAACACAAACAATTTTTATAAGAGTTACTCATTAAATAAGTTGAACTATCTCTGAAGATTGGTTTTCCTTGAAATAAAGAAATGCTCCGCATAAATGTGTTTTCTATAACCTTTCTTTAATATTTAAGAGAACAAAAAAAAATAATATGTTACAGAAAAAATACAAACTAATAGGAAATGTGGATAAGGGCTATTTGTACTGACATTGTTAATAACAAAAATATCTATAATAACAGAATAGTTTTGAATATTATGCATATTGTTTTATAATTTAATATCAATATGAAAATATACATGTGCATGGGGTCATGAAATATAAAAATCGTGTTCAACTATTTCAAAACTTTGAATTATACCCAGAAAATTATAACATTGTATTTCATATTATTACTATACATATTATGATATAGTGTTTATAAATGATATTGTTTTACATTATCTATCATCATTAATAAAAGTTGCATTTCATTAATTACCATCGATATCTTTGTAACAATACAACTAAAATTGATATAAATAGTAATGTAATAGTTACCCCTGGAAAAGTTTTCTTTTTGTAGTTATATATCTGAACAAGAGATGGCGCTGGTATGAGATTGCGGCCTCACATTTTTTTTAAATGGTAGGATAGGTGCTTTCCTATCTTTCGTATATAGTCTTTGGTATGTTTTTTTGATTATTAAAGGGCCGGGAGGCGTGGTTTGTTTACATCCTGTCCCTTTAAACGCTCTCTACTACTACCCATGTTTTCCCTCAGTTTTATAGCTTTTTTCCCGTTTTTATTACGTTTTTTTTTGGTAGAAGCGTTACTTCATATAAAAGAGGTAGTTGGCATCTCTGGAGTTGGTGAGCGACGAGCCTCCAAGCGATCGATGCCAAGTGGTGCTGGCTGGCGCCACGTGCAGGGGATGAGGGTACGTGCTCGCTACCCGGGATTACCCCCCCACGACTGCTTCGTGTACACATTCATCAACTTGGAGCCGTTACACATAATGCCTAGGCCAAAGAAGAACGTGCCTTTACGTCGCAAATGTGCAAAAATTGCGACAGAAGCATCAATTGTTGCAGCGAAGCGAAGGCGCCAGGCGCGTTTAGCAGTGAGGAGGCGTCACCACCGTCACCTGTTGCGTCATGTTCACGTGCACCAACGAGTGCACAGAAAAGAAAATTTCTTGTAACTGAACAAAAAGAACAACCAGAAGCTAGTGAAATGAAAATACGATGCATAAGTTATGAAGAGACAGTGAAAGAAATAGTGGAAAGCATGTTATGTCCATCATGTTGTCAGAATAATGCTACTGCTAAATTTACGCACCACCAAATAGACACGTACATCCAAGTGAAGTGATCATGTGGCCACGTTGTAGTGGATACTAAGAAAGATGTACAGGTGAAAGAACATTGTTATCCCATGACAACATAATTAGTATACTGCATGATGATGCTCGGTGTTGGATGGTGGTAGGCCTACTTGGCATTGAGTCTACACTTTCTATGGAAAAATATCTGCAGAACATGGACAAGATGATGGACTCGCCATTCAGAGGAAAAATGAGGAACAAGAACCTGCAAAGAGACGGAGTATGCAGCTGGAGGCTTCTGATTGTCACTGCGTTGTAAACAAATCCACTTTTCTCAAATGTAAATTATTGTGCTTTAAGTTGCTACTCCTCCGTCAGTTTTTATGCGATTTACTTAATTCTTTTTTCACTGTGTTCGTCATTGAATTTTCTATAAAATAGAAGCTTTTTTTTAATAAGTGTAATTTGGAATTTTTAAACCTGCGTAAATGCTGAGATTTTAGGCGCAGCGACACTTGTTGATGTTCTTTAATTTTTTGTGTCATTAAAAATCATATAATTGGAAAAAGTAAAGCTTCTAGTTTGTTAGGCAATGATTACTTTCATCAAAAATAATTTTAAAAAATAATTATCTTAATTAGCTTGGAAGCCTTAGTCGGTCAAAGTTCGCTTAAAATTTTAACAATTTTTTGACATTTTATTTTTTTTTTCTCTTTTTCTTTTCCGTGTATCATCTTCAAACTGTCTACACATGTATGTAGGTATCTTAGCTTTATGTCAATAAAGTTTCATGAAAATTGATCGAGAAGTTTAGGATTACCCCAAAAAATCATCCTGAGACCCTTAAGGAATGACTGAGACCGCAGTGTTTGCACACACTTCGTTTTATTGATAGTGGTCAAAACCTGTCAATACAACGTAGTCATTAACATATAAATTCGTAACATACAAGATAACAATATTGATTACAATGTTGTACATGACATATGGTCAGTAATAGATAGATCTTAACATCGTAGGAGTATAGTATCATAACATCATTATGATGTTATCCAAGTAATCATATTTATCATAGCTTAATACTTAGGGCCATTTATAATCAGTTACATTAACTATTCACATAAGTAATAACAATGAAGATATAATGGTGTCAATACATACACGTTGCGGGCACAGAAACACCTCAGTTCACTCTTTGCGTGCGCTAATCCTCGGAGATGTGGTCTCTGTGGTACTGTGTCTCGTACTGCCTATCCTCGACTCTTTATGCTTTTCCTTCGCTCTATGTATGTGGTCCTACACAGCCTATCGTGGCTTCGTCAGCACAGGAACACAAGGTAGTACTGTTCGTGATACGTAAACACATCTTCGGTGATAAATGCGCGGGGCCATGTGGTGCGGTTGTTTGTGGGGTCACTCAGTGACACCAGCTGACCTGCTACACCCTTTCCATCGCTAGTTGCTACAGGGGCGTAAGCCACTCACTTAATTTATCACCGTACTGTGTCTGTTAACAGTACGGCGATAACACTATGTGCTCCTCTCTCCTAAACCTGAAACATTATGAATCATGAAATTAAATGATTTTTGAAATGCTTTCATTTTTCCGAAATTATCCCTTACCTGTGTATGTCATTGAAATGAACTTCATAAACCCAAAGCAACGCGTCAAGAATACGACTTAGGATAAATGCAGTACTTTGTAAGACGCACATTTGAGATAAAGGTTTATCTCGCACATTTCGAGGCTACAAATCACATTTTGCATTTTATTATGGTGGAAAAATGCTATTATAGTAAGATTAATAAGTTTGAAATAGATCATGTAAACTGCAGCAAATAATAATAATGATGAAAACATATTATAATTTGATTTTCATAGAACGTAGAAATTATGATAACAATGATAATAATAATAATGCCGATGTTGATAGTAGTAATAATGTCGACAACAAACTGATTATATTAATGACAATAATAACGATAATAATAAAAATAATAATGATAATTGAACAATTCTATCAATAATGATAACAATAATTGTAATGACAATAGTGATAACAAAGCACTAATTATACTGATAATGCTGATAATAATAATAATAGTAACAATAATGATAACAACAGTGATAAAGATTTATAAACCAACGCTAGATATCGAAAAAGTATCAACATGAAACAATAAAATCAGTTTGACTAAAAACACGGCCAAGATGAGGCATGAGGGTGTTCGAATTCGTATTTCCTTGGTTTAGGTTCAGCCTGATCGCTCGCAAGGTGTATGGGAATAGGAGACGTGGAAGCCGCGGCTCACAGAGTCTGCAGCGAGACTGAATTCGTCCGCGACCGATACCATTCGCGCGGGGAAGAGCTTGGAGTGAGTGAGCTGAGGATGAGAGAAGCTTAGGAGTCAGGATGAAGGGAAGGGAGCTTATGTAACAGACGAATACATGATTCACTCACACACACACACACACACACACACACACACACACACACACAAGCTATCACGTGAAATATACTGTACTGCATGAAAACTGACTGTAGGTGCGTGTCTGTTCGTGTGTATTACGAGTAATAAAAATCTACGGGCGGAGTCGAGCCTGCGCGACGATCCTGAAGGGTGAATTAATCCATCATTGCTGGTTTTCATCTCCTGTGTACGCCGTCAGCAGAGGTGTGTACATTATCTCTGTAAGTATGTAGGTTGTGGCCGTGAATTATAATAAGCAGAGACAGAAAGACAGACAGGGAGAGAGAGAGAGAAATAAATGAATAGAAGGATATATAGACAAAGAAGAGAAAGCACGAAAGAGAGAGAGAGAGAGAGAGAGAAAGAAGAGAGAGAGAGAGAGAGAGAGAGAGAAGGATAGATAGATAGATAGATATAGAGAGATAGACAGAGAGAGAGAGAGAGAGAGAGAGAGAGGGAGGAGGAAGAGAGAGAGAGAGAGAGAGAGAGAGAGAGAAGGATAGATAGATAGATAGAGAGAGAGAGAGGAGAGAAGAAAAGAGAGGGGGGCGGGGAAAAGGAGAGAGAGAAAAAAAATAGAGATAGAGAGATCGATAGATAGATAGAAAGTTAGAGAGAGACAGAGACAGAGAGAGAGGGAGAGAGAGAGAGAAGGACAGAGAGGGAGAGAGAGAGAGAAGGACAGAGAGGGAGAGAGAGAGAGAGTGTGTAAACCACCAGCTGGCACTAGTTATAACCAGCTTGCTGGCCACAGTTGTAACCCACCACTGAGAGCAGTTGTTATAACCACTCAGTGCCCTGATTGTAGGTCGCTGGATAAGAGACAGACGTTCCCGTGTAGTGATGTACTTCGCCCCAGCCATCCCTCCAGGACAAATACACTAGTTTCCCCTTTATCGCCACGAGGGGGAAGAGGCGCCGAGAGGTGGCGTTGCCCTGGAGGGCCGACCACTTACTCCCTCCCTGGAGGGCCGACCACTTACTCCCTCCCTGGAGGGCCGACCACTTACTCCCTCCCTGGAGGGCCGACCACTTACTCCCTCCCTGGAGGGCCGACCACTTACTCCCTCCCTGGAGGGCCGACCACTTACTCCCTCCCTGGAGGGCCGACCACTTACTCCCTCCCTGGAGGGCCGACCACTTACTCCCTCCCTGGAGGGCCGACCACTTACTCCCTCCCTGGAGGGCCGATCACTTAAGCTAGCCATACACCTGCAGATTTGATCGCTCATGACCAACAGATATGGAATGCGAGAGATGAAATCTGCCGCTCTACTCGCCACTAACTGCGCAGACTAAATTGCTCAGATATCCAACTCCACCTCCAGTGTGTGTTCAGCAGTAGATCACATGATATTCAATATCAGTGCCTCACACACATATAAATACAACACCCATAAACACAACCACACATCTCACATACCTAGTTTTTCTTTCACTCTTTCTCTCTCACACACGTACATATACTCGCACTCACTCTCGCATTCGCACTCACTCACATTCAAACACGCGCATAAACGCTTAGACACAAACACACAAATACACTCTCTCTCTCTCTCTCTCTCTCTCTCTCTCTCTCTCTCTCTCTCTCTCTCTCTCTCTCAAACACATAATCGCAAGCGCACCTGCATTCACCCACACTTATGTCAGCCACACACTGAACTATTCAACCTGTGGAAGGAAAGAACTCTCGCATTTATCCATAGACTCAGCGATAAAATCTGTACGGGGGTAAAAACTTCCAACATGATGGAAGATCAAAATGAGCGATTTGATGTGCGAGGTTTTATCTTTATCGCCCCATACACAGGCAGATATTTAGGAGATTTGGTCCGTACCGATCAAATCTGCTGAAACTGAGCGATCAAATCTGCAGGTGTATGGCTAGCTTTACTCCCTCCCTGGAGGGCCGACCACTTACTCCCTCCCTGGAGGGCCGACCAATTACTCCCTCCCTGGAAGGACGACCTGCAACTGACTCACTCCCTGGAAAGGAGCCCTTAAATACCCCTGCGAGGCGTTATTCAGGAACACACTCGTGTATGAGACTTTGTTGGCCTCACACTGATTAAAAAACATAGAAGCAATAAGCAAAATATCTGGTGCCACTGGAACTACCCTGTCTCAGGGCTTCTAGTCTCGCTAGATCTTGTTGTTTCTTTGTTATCTAAAGTAAAAGAATAAAGTAAAGTACTGTATTTACAGTTTTTGTACTTTGCCTGCACCTTCAGTGCTTTATTTTGAAGGTGACACGAGACTACAAGTAGGTGTAGTCAGCCCCCACCCCAGACCCGCAGCTCTCTTCTACCACAGGGTAGCCCTTACGGGCTGACCCCTGGGTAGGGAGGCCCAGTAGTCTGGGGCGTCCTTTGGGCGCAACTTTTCTCTCCTCCTAAATTTTTCCATTCTTCTGTGTGACTTTACTGAGCCTACGGGAGTCTCCTTGTGAGCTCCTGTATTCGCTTGGGGGGTGGGCATTAACTTACCGTCCCTCACACTAGGCAGGTTCGGCGGTAGGAAGGTGCCTTACACACAACTCCGATCCCTTAGTTGGTACTGGAGAACGCAACCAGGCTTCCACTAAGGGGGGGTGAGGACGATTAACTGAAAGACTTGTTTTATTTTATCCTCTCTTAGCTATTGGGATTAGGTTGATCCAAAAGTTAAGGGAAAAGGTAGTCCTCTCAGGACAACGGGCTTTGGCCCAGGGTTCGGACCTGGTCCGATACCCAGTATGATTGACTCCCCGGCTACCCTTCCTCCTCCCCAAGGAGGAGGGGCGACTCAGAACCATTCTAAGACCACTTTGACCAGTAATGGAACCCCGACTAATGACCGACCCAGACGACACATTAATATCCCTCCCCAGAACGCAAGGTGCGTGAACATCCGTTGCATGAAAGAAAATCAATCCTTGCAGAATGTCAACCCCTTTATCATTAAGAAGGTCCTTGATGGTCAAGTGGGAGGCAGTTTTGATTTTGTCCGAAAGTTGCGAGATGGTAGCCTCCTTGTGAAAGTGCAATTTAAGTCTCAGGTTAATGATTTACTTAAGCTGACGCAGATTCATGACATTACAGTAAAAGTAACTATTCCTGTTGGCCCAAATACCTGTAAGGGAGTAATCTTTCACAGGGATTTGAGGACAATGGAAGAAAGCGAAATTCTTGATGCCATGAATGACCAAAACGTTGTAGACGTAAATTGCATGACCAAGAAAGATGGGAATGCGCGAACAAAGACCGGATTGTGTTTCTTGACCTTTGCTTCAAATAAAATTCCAAGTACTGTCAAAATCGAATATGAGATTGTTCAAGTACGACCTTACATTCAAAAGCCAATGCGGTGTAATAGATGCCAAAAATTTGGACACACCTCATTAAGATGCAATGATAAGGATACTAACAAATTCACTTGCGGTAAATGTACTGGAGAACACGATACCACTGAATGCACGGAAAAGACACTCAAGTGTGCTAACTGTGGAGGTCCCCATCAGTCAGGCTCTGCTGAATGCAGTAGCCTGAAGAAGGAGACTGAGACATTAGCATACATGAGAGAACATGATGTTAGCTACCGTGAGGCCAAGAAGAAAGTGGAAGGTTTGACAAGCAAACCCAATACTTCTTACGCCTCAGCAGTAACTAACACTGTTTCCAGTGCAAGCAGTGTTAATCAGCAGCTTGCAGTTAAGGACCAGGAAATTGCAGAATTGAAAGAAACGGTAAAGGACTTAATGAATCAGATTAAAGAATTGAACAAGACAATTAAAGAAATTGCTGAATCAACCCAGCAAAAACAGCATCTTAAGGAGGTCGATACCAAATCACAATCCGGATCGCACCTTCTAGTCCAGGCGACCCCCACTAGAACTTCGTCTGGTGGTAGTTCTGCTCGTAAGAGCAGATCATCCTCCGCCGGGCGTCTCTCTGGTGGAGGGGAGCAGGCCATGGAGACTACTGTCTCCAAAAATTCCCGAGAGAGGCCCTCGGGAAGCGAGGGAGAGGAGGAGGCGCCTCCCTCCCAAAAAAAGAAAATAAAAACCGGCGGACAAGGCACTTCCAAACCCCATAAAACGTAATCCACGCGTATACCATCATACAATGGAACTGTCGAAGTCTTAGATCAAAAGTAAACTCTCTTAGATTATTAGCCTCGTCCTATGCTCCCGATATTATCGTACTACAAGAAAGCCATTTAAGCGACCAAGTCTCTGACGAGGTTGTATCGCTAAGAAACTACCATCTTTGTAGAAAAGACCGAGAGGGAAGGGGTGGAGGCGGAGTCGCCATGTACATCCACCAGAATCTCCCTTTCATTGAAGTGACGATTAATTCTACTTTGGAACACGTCGCATGCAAAGTAAAATTCAATAACATGTATCTGACTATATGCTCAGCTTACTGTCCACCTGATAAAAGGTTAATCTATGATGAGCTTTTTGCTATTCAGGACAGTCTGCCAAACAATAAATTAATCCTAGGAGATTTCAATGCTCGTCATACATCATGGGGTTCCCCACGGGTGAATGGTAGAGGTGAGCAAGTAGTTAAGTTGATCAACGACTCTGATCTGGTTCTTCTAAATGATGGTAGTCCAACGCGAATAGACGATAGTACCGGTAATTTGAGCTTTATAGACCTATCACTGGTTTCCTCAACACTAGCAGCCAAGTGCCTGTGGCACACCATTGACGACTCGTTGGGAAGCGATCACCTTCCTATTTGTATTCAATATTCATGCGACACCACGAGGACGCCTTCAGCACCCAAATTTAACGTAAAAAGAGCAGATTGGGTCGCCTTCACAAGGAGTGTCAAGCTCGAAGTTGTTGGAGAAACCATTGATGATAAAGTAAACAATGTTCAAAATTGTATTATAAATGCAGCAATGGCAACCATTCCTAAGACTTCGACAGATAGCGTTAAGCATAGAGTTCCATGGTGGACACCAGATTGACGCAGGGCGCTATGTGAACGAAATAGGGCCTACAGGCTTTTCCATAATAATATTACCAACGAGAACTTTCGCAATTACAAACAAGCGAGAGCTAGGGCTCGTAGAACAATTAGACAAGCCAAGAGAGACTCCTGGCGAAGCTTTGTCTCTACAATAAATAGTAACACCAAGTTATCAGAGGTTTGGTCCACAGTCAATAGAATTAATAGAAAAAGAACATCAATTAAAATAAGAAACATCATTCATGAGGGAAGAAATTATGATTCACCTAGAGACATTGCTAACACAATCGCCAGGCAGTTCTCTTATACAAGCAGCTCGGAAAATTACAACCCTGCATTCCTGACCACCAAGGAAGCAGCCGAGCTGCAACCAATTCACTTTGCCACAGGAGATAATTTTGATTACAATAAAGATCTTTCAATGAATGAGCTTGTCCGAGCCCTAGAAGCCTGTAGAGGAACATCCCCAGGCCCCGATGAGATTCGATATGAGATGATAAAGCATCTTAATCATGATGACATGATTAAGTTGCTAGAAGTGTACAATGATATTTGGAAAAGCCAGACTTTTCCAAATTCATGGCACTTCGCCCACATCATTCCCATATTGAAAGGAGGGGGAAATCCCAGATCCGCCATCTCTTACCGCCCAATTGCGTTGACAAGTTGCTTATGCAAGGTCATGGAAAGAATTGTTAATAGTAGGCTATTGCATTTTTTAAATACCAGAAATTTACTAGTTGACGAGCAGTGCGGCTTCCGAAAGGGACGTCAAACTCTCGATCAGCTAGTAAAACTGGAAAGTCATATTCATGAGGCATTTGCCAAAAAGCATTTTTTGATATCAGTATTTCTAGACATTGAAAAAGCCTACGACATGACTTGGCGACATGGCCTACTCAGAAAACTTTATGCTTTCGGATTACGTGGAAACTTGCCTTGTTTCATCCAAAATTTCATTTCTGACAGAACGTTTTCTGTCAAATTGTTTTCTGACAATGTCACTTTCTCGGACATTTTTGTCCAGGCAAACGGGGTCCCACAAGGAAGCGTCTTGTCTCCAACATTATTTCTGTGTATAATAAATGACATTTTACCATCTCCTCCTCGGAATCTTAAATACTCACTGTACGCCGATGATTGTGCATTATGGCACTCCATCAATAATGCAGAGTTCTCGGCAAATCGGATCCAATTGGCACTGGATATGATTCATAACTGGGGCCTCCAGTGGGGTTTTAAGTTTTCCATTAAAAAGAGTATTGGCGTGGTCTTTACACATAGGAGAAAGCCCAACATCAGGCTAACTCTAGACAACCACCCAATACCTATTCAAAATTCAGCTAGATTTCTTGGTCTACTCTTTGATAGTAGATTGAATTGGAAAGACCATATTGGTCAGTTAAAGAATAAATGTCAAAAAGCACTCAATTTATTAAAGTGCATTTCTGGACACAAATGGGGAGCTGATAGAAAGTCTTTACTGATGTTATATAAATCCCTGATTAGATCTAAAGTAGATTATGGGTCAATCGTGTATGGCTCGGCAACGAGCTCAACTCTGAAAGGTTTGAATGTTGTGCAGAGTGCGTGTTTACGCGTCTGTCTTAGAGCCCTTAAGTGCACTCGCACCGAGCGCCTAGAGGTAGAGTCGGGAGTACCTCCCCTCCGTCTTAGACGCGGCCAGCTTGCGCTGACCTATGCCGCGAAGGTAGCCAGGCAGCCCCAACATCCCAACAGGGATGTTTTGCGCCGGCAGGTAGGGCCCCAGTATCGCGGCGGGAAGCCGCTGGGCAATAGACTCCATGACCTCACAGATAAAGTCGGTATAGATCTCTCTACCATCGATACCCTGGTTCAATCAAATATAGCACCGTGGGAAACACCCAATTTTTCTACTGTTGTAGACTGGCTACCATCAGCCAAAGCCACGGTGTCGGAGGTGGAGGTACGCCAGAGGTTCAGAGAGATCATAATTAAACATCTTTCCTTTTTTCATTTATATACCGACGGGTCCAAGACAGACGAGTGTGTGGGAGCGGGTGTATGGTCGACTGAATGTCAGTTGAGATTTCGATTGCCGAATCATACATCGATCTTTCTTGCCGAACTTTTTGCAATAGATAAAGCTTTAGATTTTGCCCTATCGACGACCCACGATAGAATAGTCATTTTTTCAGACTCGTTAAGTTCAATTAAAGCCATTAAATCACTAGAAACCACCTATAATGAAATACAGGGTAATATCATTCGTAAAATGCATAGTGCCAATAAATCAATCAAACTGATATGGGTACCTGGACATTCGGGTATCCATGGTAATGAACAGGCTGACAAACTAGCCGGGTCGACTGGCGATCTGGAGCCTGGTATTATCCGCACAGATCTCAGGTGTTTTGTCTCTTTTATAAAAGCAAAAATCCATCTCCTGTGGCAGAGTGAGTGGACCGACCTCACAATGCACAACAAAACAAAAGAAAAAATAGAAA
Organism: Penaeus japonicus; assembly: GCF_977035675.1. Taxonomy (NCBI): domain Eukaryota; kingdom Metazoa; phylum Arthropoda; class Malacostraca; order Decapoda; family Penaeidae; genus Penaeus; species Penaeus japonicus. Next base: position 35,994,036 of record NW_028234429.1, on the reverse strand, counting down.
CGTGGGACACAGCCCACAGAAAATACAGAAGGGAGGAGGTGGTGTTGGCCCGCCTCAGGGTAAACACAACAAGACTAACCCACCTCACTCCCTACATAGAAAAAAGATTCCCTCCTCAATGCCAACACTGCAATAGAATATTATCAATAAACCATATACTTATAACATGCAATCAATACTATAACCAAAGACAAAAAATTAAAAATTATTTACAAATTAAAAATATTGAATTGAATATAAAAAATCTACTTTCTGATAATGAAAAAATAATTAATAAAGTAATCACTTTTTTAAAGGAGAGAAAACTTTATGACCTTTTATAGATTGATAAAATAAAATGGAATCATTGGCTTAATAACCTTGGCCTGTGCCGCTGGTTGATAGCCAATAAATCCAACAAGCAAGCAAGCAAGTTATTCGGTAGCAGATAGCCTCTAGCACATGAGCTACAAGCTCGGCAACAGCGCTGCTCACAACAAGTGTCCTTTTGACACTTGTTGTTTTTTTCTCTTTTTATTGTATTTTATCGTTTTTGAAAGGGTTGCGGCCATAGTTAAAATTCATGGCCAGGCCAAGGAAAGCATTTTTGAATATAGAAGGAGGAGAGACCTTTTTGTGTTTTGAATATATAAATAATAAACTTTGATGATCGGAACTATTTTATATTTTTCAAGTCCCTTTTTGTGAAACGGTGAAATAAGAATGTTTGCCTGACTCTAGCCACGCCTGCTCGGCAATGTCCTGTGTAGGAACTCTTTCTTTCCACATACAAACTGACATACACTCATACACATACATAACATACATTTTACACGTCTTCGACTGTCTCGCACATACACGGGTGCTGATCCCTTATCAGCTGGTGGCAGCCTACCCCTACACAGGACAGGATTCACGTTACCATGGATTCAATCGGGATTTTACTTTGGGGCAAGGGAATGTCTCGGGGAATCACTACACCCGTGCCATGGTCTTTATAGTTAATACACCAGACTCTGTTCGAAGGCCAGAGTCAGAGCTGTTCGCTCTAGTCTGTCTGTCTGACCTCTCTGTCCTGATCTGTCTGTCTGTGATCCTTGCATGTCCTTATGTACCAATCTTCAGTCACTTTCTACGCCTTAAGGCCTGCCGTTAACAAACACAGCTGCCGAGAGAAACTAGTGTTCCGAGGCGGAAACGAACACAGGAGACAGGAAGCGTCAGATCAAAACAGACAGCCATCGATATTGCATTGAATTAAGTAGACATACATGATCAATGTCTTGGGTCACATAATATCAGTATCAGTGCCTTACAGAGAGAGAGAGAGATGGGGGGGAGAGAGAGAAGGGGGAGGGAGGAAGAGAGAGAGAGAGAGAGATCTATATTTGAAAAAGCAAATATATTAATTCGTAGAGCCAAACAGTCACAAGAAGATTCATTTCGCTTGTTTTCCTCTAAAAAAGTCTATAATGGGTGACTTTATATAACAAGTTCTTATAATTAAAAGATATCCCCCAGAAATCCGTTGATATTTCCAGAGGTAATGCGAATGGAACTTGGAGTTTTGGCAACAGGGGGAGCAACGTCGCCACTCCACTGCCAGTTTTGTGTGGCGTTATTTTGCCCTGTCAATTCACGTAAATACAACAACATGTTATATTATCAACGTAGAAAGTTTGGGAGCTCGTATCTATACATATTTCAAACTTTCCCGAAAGGTGAATCTTGGCCATGGAGGATATATAAAGCCATTTATCTCAGGGTTTGAGGAGGATGCTCTCACACTCCTCGCCAGCTTTCAAAATGTATTTATTGGAAATCCACTATTAACCTGCCAGCTCCTAGGCCTACCTAAACAACCCATTTCTCTATACGTGTTTATATGAATCGACGAGTCAATGACATCAAAAATATTTAAAATACTTTATATATTTTCCTTCCCCGACCGATTGATTCAAAGAAAACGTTGAGTCGCCAGTAAATAGGGTAGACTCAAGTAAATTGATGATTATTCTATTTTCATAAAGTACTGAATTAACTTTTTCGTAATTTAATTCTATTTGCCAAGAGCACTTTTATGATATTATTATGATTATTTCTAGATTTCATTTCCAGTGTGAAGATTGTCCCTTTAAATGGTCAACTTTAGTTATTTTATCCAGTTTATCATGTTTCTTTTTTATCATTCGTTTATGATATAATCTTACCAAATTTGTTTTATCTATTTTCATGAGTTATATTTACACCTCTTACTTCTTCCCCAAATTACTTTACTCATGATTACATCAGAACCCACTGCTTGGGCTGACAGTCGGTGCTTTACAATCCATTGACGCGTTGAATTAAAATTTCGCTCAAATACCCAATCTTTTAGAGTCGCAAAAAAGCGCAAATCATTAGCAATCAACATATCCAAAGAAGGGGGAAGCTGAGCCAAAATTACGAAGACGAATAGATAGATATCGGTATGAAACAATGTGTGTGTGTGTGTGTGTTTGTGTGAATGTCCATCTTATTGTTATGAGTGCGCACACGCGCGCGCGCATGTGTGTGTGTGAGTGAGTGTGTATTGTGTGTGTGTGTGTACGCGCGCGTGTTTGTGTATGCAGACACGAGTTGTGTGTGCGTGTGTGTGTGTGTGTGTGTGTGTGTGTGAGAGAGAGAGAGTTTGAATGTGTGTGTGTGTGAGTGTAAATATGTGCTCGCGTGTCTGTGTGTATGCAAATGTTATGTATATGTGTGTGTTTGATTGGGTGTGTATCTGTGTGTGTGTGTTTGTGTGTAGGCATAGATATGAATATAGATAGACAGATAGATAGATAGAATAGATAGATATATACACACAAATATCTATATCTATATCTATATATATACATATATATATATATAAATAAACACACACACACGCACACACACAC
>NW_028234429.1:35981136-35986136 GCF_977035675.1 Penaeus japonicus | reverse complement strand
TTCCGTTGTCATGTTCATCATCTGTATCGTTTTCACATATTCCTGGATCTCACTCAGTCATTTTATTTGCCAGACCACGTTTCCTCTTATTTCTGTATTCCTTCCTTTTAGTAGGCTTTATGGTCAGCAGAACCAGGGGATCCAGCACTACCATATTATTTTGCTTCATACCACTCGATGTCTTCTTGTAGACATTTTGCCTTTAAAAGATACGATTTCAGTACCAATAAACGAAGCTTTCAAACTCTCCTCCTGTGTATAATAATATACTTTCTTTATGTTAAGTAATTTTGTGATGGCATTTAGTTTAGTAATAGTCTTCAGTCCAAATTTCTGATATAATTCTTCAATTTAGTCAAAATTTTCGAAGCAATTTGTCGTCCAGAAACGTTTGGTTTTCAATCAAACACTTTCATCAAATTATATCGTGCCAATATATCACAAACAAGTAGCAACATAATAGAAGCTTGTTGGAATGTATAATGTTATTAATTAACTAACGTTTATATGCTTATTGAAGAAACACGGCATTACTTTACAGGCCATTAAGTTCAGTGAGTAACTAGAAGTATTGAAAGACTTCCGACCTAAGGTCATTGAGGAACTTGCTATATGCGGTATTTAAGTGCTTAAGGTCTGTGAGAAGTTTGTTGCATGCAATATTTAGGTTCCCAAGGTCAGCGAGGAACTTGATGCACCTAAAGACACAAATTTGATTGCGATTCGGAAGGAACTATGATCACTTAAGGTTAGCGAGGAAGTTCGAAGTGCGTGGACCTCGTCCGCCTGTGCGGCCCCAATTCCGCGGAAATGCCTAATATATTAAATTGAAAAGTGCAACCCCTAAACGTTATCAGATCAAGCTGATTTTTTTCACATTTCATATTTATGATATATGGAGCCTATTTATGTACAGTCACAATGACATTTCAAAAGTTGCCATTATTGAAATACCCTAAATTTTGTACACCAGCGAGACAAAAAAAAAAAAAAAAAAAAAAAAAAAAGGCAGTTCTTCTAGAAACTTTTAAAGAACAAAATATGAACAATGACAGAACGTCTCAAAAGCAAACTAGAACCAGACGAGCATAAATATGTATAAAACAGCTTAACAAAATCATCCAGGAACGCCATTACATAGGACATACAGGTAATTGAACCACTGATCCGAACCACAGAAAAGAAAACATGATGACACAAACATGACAGTAAAAGGGGACCAGAAAGCATAGGGAAAGCAACGTAACAGCTTGGAAGCTAAGCCTATAAAAATGGCGCATGGAAGAAAGAAGAAGAAAAAAAACGAAGATACTAAGAAAAAAAAACTACAAATAAGAAAAAAATAAAAATAAAGCCTAGTAATATCATGTTAGAACATAAATTATAAACCAGACACCACAATGAAAACAAAAATATATAGATTGGAGACCTAGACGGATTAATGGGAGTATTAAAACAATTTGGATTAGGCATATAGGAAGCAGGTCATCTATGCCAAGATTGGGGATCAGAAAATAGATTAAAAGAAGTTATGGATTGGAGACTATGCCGAGAAAAGGGTTAGATGGCCTAATAGACATGTTGCAAAGGGAATGATTAAGTACATAGGACGCAGGACATCAATGCCAGGACATGAGAAGTTGCAGAAAATTCCCCCTCCGTCTCTCAACCGACAGGTCGAAGTTAACAAATACACCAAGGAAAGCTTTGCCTATTAAAGATAAGATAAAAGTCATCCATATCTCTCTGATAAGCACTTAAATCCCCTTTTATATGAGAAAGTAACTTTTGATTCACATAAAATCTAAATTTTGCCTGAATGATGGTCTGTGGGGGTCCAAGTGACTTTACATTAATTTAACTTGGTCTTTCTGTCTGCTTTCTATATTTCACCAGATCTACTTAGAGAAGACAGTCTGGCGAAACACACGCACGCACATACACATACACACACACACACACACACACACACACACACACACACACACACACACACACACACACACACACACACACACACACACACACACACACACACACACATATATATATATATATATATATATATATATATATATATATATATATATATATATATGAATACACACATATACACAATTTACACACCCCACACACACACACACACACACACACACACACACACACACACACACACACACACTCACACACACACACCCACATATAGATATATATATATATATATATATATATATATATATATATATATATATGTATATATATACACACATATACACAAATGTTTACACACACACACACACACACACACACACACACACATATATATACATATGTATATATATATACATATATATATATATATATATATATATATATATATATATATATATACATATATATACATATATACATATGTGCACATATACATATTGATACATTTATTTTCTGACAAGTGTCTGATTTTTGTACATTGAAATATATCGTTCTCATTTACTTATATATCAATCTAACTAAATTCCTATATATTTACCAATCTACCTAATTAGCTACCTGTCTATCTATCCATCAACTATTTATCTAACTACCTATTAATCTATCTACCTAATAAACCATCTATTAATCTATCCATCAACATATATTGTTATCTACATATCAACCAACGTATACCTGTCTCCTATCAAGAATAAACAGCTGTTTGCTTTTCATCGCACGATCTTTAGCTTTGTTTACAGTTTACAGTAAATTGTTCTACCTTTCTCTCCACCGGTGGGAAGGCCATAAAAGAGGATAAAGCTATAGATAGAGAAATAGACATGATACATAAAGGTGGAAGCTTTAATTTTGACAAATGTCCCAAAGCAGTTGGAATACGCAGTCTCACCGCTCCATCCAATAAAATTAAATTAAATGGTGAAATGGCCACGAAACACGTGTCACCATAAACTGATGCGGTGAAATGGCCACGAAACACGTCACCATAAAATGATACGGTGAAATGGCCACGAAACACGTCACCATAAACTGATGCGGTGAAATGGCCACGAATCACGTGTCACCATAAAATGATACGGTGAAATGGCCACGAATCACGTGTCACCATTAAATGATGAAGTGAAATGGCCACGAAACACGTCACCATAAACTGATACGGTGAAATGGCCACGAAACACGTCACCATAAACTGATACGGTGAAATGGCCACGAAACACGTCACCATAAAATGATACGGTGAAATGGCCACGAAACACGTCACCATAAACTGATACGGTGAAATGGCCACGATACACGTCACCATTAAATGATGAGGTGAAATGGCCACGAAACACGTCACCATAAACTGATACGGTGAAATGGCCACGATACACGTCACCATAAAATGATACGGTGAAATGGCCACGAAACACGTCACCATTAAATGATGAGGTGAAATGGCCACGAAACACGTGTCACCATAAAATGGCCATGAAAAGATGGAAATAATGGCGATTGTGACTGATTAGTGTCCAACGCTAGACATATGTTGATGATAAAAACAACAGGAATAATAATAAGAAGAAGAAAAAAGAAAATATACAGACCACTATCAGGAAATGTGGTGAAACGGGTACGAATACATGGCAATAATGATGGTGATTGTGATACTGGTTAGTGGCCAATATCATCACTGAAATATGGTGACCGTAAAATAGCAGAATAAAGAAATAAAGAAAGAAAAAGGGACAACATATCTCATCTCTGATAAAAAGAAAGGAGAGAGAAAAAAAAAAAAAAAAAAAAATATATATATATATATATATATATATATATATATATATATATATAATATATATATATATATATATATATATATAATATATATATATTATATATATATATTATATTAATATATATATATATATATATATATATATATATATATATATATATATATATATATATATATATATATATATATATATAAATAAATATATAAACTCACCAAATAACACCCCCCCCCCCCAAAAAAAAAAAAAAAAAAAAAAAAAAACGAAAATTATCAACAATTAAATATACATATACATACATAAAAAATAACAACAACAGTAGTAAAACCCTCCCTTCATGACAATACTCATTAACCAACATCACAAAGAAGACTAATGACCCTTGTATCCTCCGCTCGATAAACCAAGCGTCGTGTCGCGTACGGTAAAATATGCCCTGAACGCGCCAGCTGGGCAGGGGATTAAGTTTTCATGGGGCGGAAGACATGATAGATCGGGAGATGGGGGGGGGGGGAAGAGGTGGGATGGGGGTGGGGGGGGGGAGGTGGGGGGTGAAGAGTCATGGGGAATGGGGGGGGGGGATACAATGTCAGAGGAACCCATACGAGTGTTTCTGGTATGTAGTGTGTTTGTTTATTTATTTGGTAGCGTGTTTGTTCGTGTATGTAGTTGTGTATAGTGCTGTTGCTACTACTACTACTACTACTGCTATTGTTGCTAATATTTTAATGATACTACTACTACTGCTGCTATTTATACTACCAATATTACTACTACTACTATTACTACGACTACTAAAAATGATAATAACAATAGCATTGATGATAATATTAAATGATAATAATGATAATGATAATATTGATAATGATAATGTTAATAATGAAAATGTTAATAATGATAATGATAACAATAATACTAATGATAATAATAACAATAATAATGAAAATGATGACTGAATAATAACAACAACAATAATATACTGATATGAAGCCGTAAATAATAATATAAATATAAATAATATTTAATAATATAAATATGAATATAAATGATATAAATAATAATATAAAGCCGTAAAAAATAACAAGGTTAATTCCACTCAACAAAAAGAAGATATTTTCATTCTCTTCCTCAATTTTGGCAGCTGATTTGTACTAACTTCGTGCTGTGAATTTCCAGTTTTGACATTAATTTTGCTTTGTCACGCACCTCTTTTTTTTTTATTTATTTATTTTTTTT
>NW_028234429.1:35963636-35971136 GCF_977035675.1 Penaeus japonicus | reverse complement strand
AAGAAAGATAACTTTCAAGTGCACGTGTTTCACCAAAGAACTTGTTCCTGTTAATTTGGAGAAAAAGAAAGAAAGAAGAAAAAAAAAATCATCAGTCACGCACGTGAGTTACCTTCACTCGAGCAGTGATTTAATATACAAATGATTTAAAATTGCATATCATGCATGCTTTCCAGTCATGCACTGAGATGAAATTTGAAAGAGTCCTGGCAACGATCCATAGAAACAATAAACAAGAAGGGGGAGTTGTAGCTTGCTTCTCTTTCAAGAATACTGTCCACAAAAGGCACCATACAAATTTCCTTTATAGAGATGTAGATAAATTTAAGCAAAAGGCAGTAAAGGAACAGTGAATGCTCTTTTGTAATCAATGAAAAAAGACAATAAATAAATCACAACGAATAAATTATAATAAATAATTAAATAATAAATAATGACAGTAAATAAATTTAATCAAATAAAAAATAAAATAAGAATAAGTTCTTAAACATTGCGGACTATATACCTAATACTAATTCTGAAGTATTAGGTAAATACACACTTGAAATATCTCTCTCTTTCACACTTTAGTCAATAGTTCAGACCTCAGTACCGGAAGTGTGTTGGGAGGGGGGGAAGGGGTGACTCACTCTTTCGAAAGTTTGGTAAAAAGCTTTTGACAATGTATGTACGTGTGTAAATGCAAATCAGGATGATAATAACCCCTCCACACCAAATCATAATTTGCATGTAGAAAGGACATACATACTAGAATAATGATAATAAAAAAAGACCCCTGTGATTTATTGCAAAGACGAGCTCATACAAAGGGAATTAACGAACAGATAATATGCAATTCCTGTCTGTATTTCTGTATTAATTTCTCTGTTTATTATTGATCTTATCGTTATTATCATCATCATTATTGTCATTATCATTACTATCATGGTTATCCTTATCCCCATCCTTGTTATAAGCGTGATTATCATCATTATCATTATTATTCAAGGACCATCAATATACTTTTAAAAATCAACATCCTGTCAAGTCTCAAATAACTATTACCGACAATCCGCCAACCTGCCAAGTGCACCTTCGCCTCATATCTATCTATCTTTGTCTATCTATCTATCCGTATCTGTCTTTATTCATGCATTTCCCTTCTACAGACTTTAGTTTAACACTTATCAAGGCCATTCTCCTGCATAACATTTTATGCAGAAGAGTAGAAAGAAATGAAAATCAAGCAAGCAATCAATCGTTGACAAAAAAACAAAAACAAACTGTAGACGAAAAAAAAAAAAATGATAACAAATTTACATTGTGTAAATCTTTTTACTTATATTTCATCAGTGAATGAATGGATACATTAATTCGTTCATATAATTTAGATACACACACAAAAAACAACAAATATGGACACGAACTCTACGGACCATTGCGCCAGTTTTAAATATCTATGGGGAACATAATTTCTACGGATTTATACATCATTAACTCAGTTATGGATTACCGTAGTATCTATACAATACACTCAAAGAAAAGTACCTGAACTAACCGCCCTGCACCCTCTTCCTCTGGGGTATTTACCTATAGGGAGCCCATCCCCCCCACCCCCGAACCTCTTACCCTTGAGGTATTTACTTATGAAGACTCCTTTGAGGTTGAAAATAGACTCCAGGATGCTTTAGGTACTTACGAATGTTACAAGTCTTAAGTCACAGTACGCAAGTGTTTTTTTTTTCTTCACTCGGTCCATCCTCCTTCCCCCAACGATGAAAACCAAGACTATCAAATATGGCGGGCATTAAGGGGCCGTTATACGAAATCAGGGGGTCAGGGGTTCAGGGGGTCGGGGGGGGAGGTAAAAAAGTGGTCCTAGAGATTTGATTCTTTTATTGAAAACAATCCGTAAGAATAACTGTTGTTGTGTAACCGCGTTTCACGTTGATAACTGTGGAATGAAAAGAGAGAAAAAAAGTTAAAAATACATGGTACGACTCTAGCTCTATAAGCCCACTTAATATTAATATTATGCTAATTTGATTATTCCTAGCTGAAAGCCAAAAAAATTATGTATCAAAACTCTTGATACATAGGGAGGGGGAGGGGGGGGGTCGGACGCCTAGACCCTCCAGCTGCGTACGAAAGCTCTTCTTGGAGTTTCCTGTTCTTCATCTCTACTTTGAAGGGCGATGTTCATCCGTTGATCTTGCTGCTCAAGAAGTTTATGCCATATTATCGTCCGCTGTTCACCCAGGATGGTGTCGAAGCAGCCGCTGGACACCCAGGATGGTGTCGAAGCAGCCGCTGGACACATTCAAAATCCAACATTGCTTTATCCCCATCCTTGTGTTTGGGAATAACCCTCCATATACGAGCATGTAATGACTCATTAGGACTTTGCATTCTACCTGCAAGGCATTTCATCATGATGTCTGATGCAAGACGATCGCACACTTCTTTCACAAGTGCGAGTTCCGGTGTACTTTCATGGACTTGTGGCTACTTGGCACTTCTCCGTCCTCTAGGGTTTTATTGAAAAAGCACCATGAATCCTGTGGTGGTGTGTGGGATTTACCATGAATCCTTGCTTTGCTTTGGGGGCAGAGGTGGTGTGTGGGATTTTCGTCCTTAGAGGAACAGTGATAATATGAGGCTAGGATGTCTCCCTCGTGGCCTTAGGAGAGGTACCCTTCTGACGTCCGACTGCGATTCCGAAGTACCGCGTCAACTGGTCGATGACGTTGTCTGTCAGTCTATTTCTTCACACCGAGACTTCTTTTCCTCTTTTTGTCCTCTACTGTGAGTTCTGTGGAGACTTGCTTCAATTTCCGCAGCGAAGTACCGAGGCGCTTCGCTGCATGGTTGACGCATTCCTCCCTTAGAACGGGGTGTTCTTCACCGTAGGGTCCTCGCCCATCGTTCATGTTTCTGACAGCATTGTCCGCATTGCTGTCTCCATCCGAAATAAATGATGTATATCTCAGGTGGTGATTTAAGGAACTTCTCCACATCATGATAGAAAATAAGTAACGAAAAAAACATTAATTGTTGAATAATGAAGAAAAGAAAAGCCCAAATTGCTTGTAAAAATGAAGGTTATTGAAATTTACATCATACAAATATCAAAATCGTGCTTATCATATCATAATACGATATTTATTGACGACATATTAACGTTTTCGAACACATCCTAACACACGTTGTTGTTATTAATGTTTGTGGACTCAAGATCATATTTTCAAATTGCTATATTTTTCTAATAATTAGTGATCGTCCTGTTTAACACATACATGCGCACACACTACTATTACTTTAATACTTCCTGACAGATACTTATTAACAATTTTCATAAATAATAATAATAATCGCAAAGGCTTCGCGACTCTTTAACCTAGCAATACTGTATCATTATCAGATTAACGTGCAATAAGAATATATCTAAACTATTTTTATTCTGGCGCGTTCTCTGTCCATTACAATGTAGCTCTGTGTACTTAAAGTAATGAAAAGTTGTCTAATCAAATTTCAAAGATTTTAAAAGACCCGTGACAGCTAGAGAAATGTTAGCTTCTGTAGGGGTGACAGGGAAAGGGTTAATCTCACCAATGGTAAAGGCACTCTGTCCTCTGTCGAAACATGCCTATTAGAACCCATTTATAACCCATTATAGCCCCCTTTACTATAACAATTGACTATTGACTCCGGTTTGGTAAACCGTTACTGGTATTCCAGATAAAATTGTCGAGGTTATGAGAAATGGTATTCTATAACTAAGGGAATTAGCTGCTTCTTTCGATGGTTGGAATTAAGTCCGATATTGGTCTGTTTAACTACTAATGGCAAGATTTATGTCTGATAGTCGTCTGATTAAAAACTAATGGTAAGAATGAAGTTCGATAGTAGTCTAGTTAACTATATCCATGAGCGAAGTCAATAGGATGAATACAGTTGCCATGACAGCTATCAATAACAATAATTATGATAATCGTTCATGCTATTCTGATCACGAAAGGCTAACGGGAGTTGCCTAAAGAGTATCATGTTCATATTTACTGCATCCATCCACGATAGTTGTTAATGTCAAGCTTGTCAGTCGATATCCAATCACATAAACGGCACACGTCGAGAGATTTTTATTGGATGATTACACTTGATTTGATGATTAAATTATTTGATAATCACATACATAGAAATAAATATGATAATGTTTTTTTTTTTTTATGCCATTCAGATAAATTAATAGATACATAATTAGATTTATGGATGTATAGATATACAGATAGATAGATAAGCAAAAGCTGAGAGTATAGATGAATCTACAAATATGCATGAGATAAATTCATCAATTAATAATCTCGCTTATTTTGTTAAGCTAATTGTAGTTTTAATGAATCATATATTTCCACCCATTCCCCCTCGCCTACCTCACCAACCCCATTTCTACCTACACCCATACCCACCCTATAATCCCACTCCTGCCACCCACTGCCCTATTTCATACTCACTATCCCATTTACACCCATTTTTTCCCATCCCAACCCCATTTCCCCCATCACGCCTTACACAAACCTCACCACATCCAACACATAACAACTCATTCCTCATCACATCCTCTGCAACCTCATCACTCTATTGCTACTCATTCCACCTACCCCATTTGCCCATCAAACTACATTCCAACCTCACCCCCCACCCCACCTCAACCCCCACTCCAACTTCATCATCCCATTTCCCTCATCACACCCCCGCACTCTATTTCCCTCATCACAACCCCCCCTCCAACCTCACCACACACCCACACCCAATTTCCCTCATCACAACCCTCCCCCCCCCTCCAACCTCACCACCCCATCCCCACTCAACGCCACCCTTCTAACCCCAACCCCAGCCCCCGCAACTCTCACTCGCTGCTCTGACGCCGCCCCTGTGCCCGACCACAGCGAGGTTAAGAAAGAGTACAAGACCACCGACGGCAGCTATACCTTCGGCGTGTTTTACGAGTGTGCTTCCGGTTTCGCCTGGCTCTCGGGGGCTCGCGGGAAGCTGACACAGTGCAAAAATGGGAAGTGGACGACTATTTTCGATGTGTGCACCGAAGGTATGTATCTATGTGTATAGACATAAATATGTGAATATAAATCGTTTTGTGATGGGAATAGTCAAGAATTTTTATTTTTATTTATTTTTTATGCCTATTTATCTATTTTATTTTATCTATTTATTTATTTATTTGTTAATATTGGTCAAGTGCTCTTACATTATTTGTACGAGAAAGTGTTAATAAAAAGGTAAAAAAAAAAAAAAAAAAAAAAAAAAAGAAAAAAAAAAAAAAAAATCCCTTTTAGGTTCGTAGAAATAAAAGATACCAAGAATTTAACCCCCTTTACCTACCTTAAGTTCCGCAACTTATTCACCGCGTGTGTATTATCTTTCCTTCTTTCAGAATGTCCTATAAAGTCGGCCAGGGACTGTGCGGACGTGCATCAGTTTGGCTTCAGGGAAACCAAAATGTACAGACTTACCGGCGATGAAGGCTCATATGAGGTGAGTACAAGGTACCCCTCATACCCTCATACTCTCATACCTTCATACTCTCATACCCTCATACCCTCATATCCTCATACTCTCATACTCTCATACCCTCATACTCTCAAACCCTCATACTCTTAGAAAGCTTATACTCAAAGTTATTAAAACTAGAAACTGATCGAAACGACAATGCTAATTGGAGAAAAGATAGGACACATGGACATGGAAGAGTGGGGGAAGGAGGAGGGGGTGGGCGTGGCAATACAAACAAAGACAGGATTAATAATCAAATAAGTGGAAATCAAACCCCATACTGTAGTGGACTATAATGGACTTACAAAACTATTAAAGAGCTGCTTCGTCTAAAGTACAACCCTGGATTCACGGAGGACAGAATTACAAGAAACCGCAAATGAACACGTGAGAGAATATACCAGGGGGAAGAAATAGACAAGGTGGTAATGCATAATATCCACGAGAGAAAAAGATAATACTAAATAGAATGATCTTCTCTGTCTCTCTCTCTCTCTCTTTTTCATTCTCATTCTCTCTCTACACACACACACACACACACACACACACACACACACACACACACACACACACACACACACACACACACACACACACACACACACACACACACACACACACACACACACACACACACACACACACACACACACACACACACACACACACACACACACACACACACACACACACACACACACACACACACACACACACACACACACACACACACACACACACACACACACACACACACACACACACACACACACACACACACACACACACACACACACACACACACACACACACACACACACACACACACACACACACATGTATATATATATATCACGTAGAACTGAAGACATTGCCTCCACGGAAAGAAGAAGTACATATATAAAAGAAAGATTTGTGAAAGTCAAAGAAAGGCTTTTGAGAACCTAACTAGGAAACAATTCGAAATCCGAAATGACCAAAGAACCAATATTCTGACTGGACGTCCACTCCGAAATAGCGAGAAACCCAGATACCATAAATCAGTATAATCACATCCCACTCAAAAATAACAAGGATGCACGATAGGCGATCGACAAAAAAAAAAAAAAAAAAAAAAAAAAATCTAACTGTAGTCTTAGTTAAATGTTCACTAGTACTACTGAAATTTCCCAACTTGCTTTTATAAAGAAAGGTTCAAAACCATAGAAAATCTACAAGAAAAACAACAAAAAACAAAAACAACAATAGTAAAAAGTAATAAGGTCGATTAACTTGAGAAACACTTAATATCAAATATGTAACTTCGATCCAAGGAGGGTAAATCACTCGTAAATAATCCCCTTGATTACTAATAGGTTATGAAATACTTCAGCAGCTAAGCGAGTGTATTAATTGCATATGCTTTGGAAACAACAGCAACCACAAAAAACAGCAAAATCTCACACTATAAGTAGATACGGAAGCGAGTTTCTTTTAACTTTGCAAAGTCAAAGTAAAAATTCCTCGAACGGAGGAATGATTTTCAATATACAAAAGACAAATAAATAAAGTAATCTGAGTTAATCAAATCGCGGGCGCAAGTAACTGTTAATAATACGATTCAATCAGAGCAACGATTATATTAATTATTCCTCATTATCTCGGGGTCAGATATAACACCTGAAAACTATATCAATATGCGAGCAAAGAAATCAATAAAAAAATAAGGATCTGTGTACCCAAAACCTCCAAACAGCCATCGAAAATATTAAATTGGAATTGTACCTGTAACATCGACCTGTACACCACCAAATACCATGTAGCCAGGTATAGCGAAAGCAAAAACTTACTCTTATACCAACCCAAGATCGAAGACACATCATCCAACACATCGAGGAAATAAAAAAAGACCTTGGAATGCTAGCCAACGGGACCCAACACCCAAAGGAAAACGTCAATGACAAAGTATCACTG
>NW_028234429.1:35936136-35938636 GCF_977035675.1 Penaeus japonicus | reverse complement strand
TGAATGGCACCGACGGGTCCTTGGCTTGGGACTGGATACCCACTTTGCCATGCACGTGTGAGTGTGGACGTCCTTGGAGTCTCTGTTTGTGTGCCTTCCTTTTTTTTTTTCTTTTTTTTTTCTTTTCATTTTTGTCTGTCTCTTTTTCCTGTCCACTGGCTCTCTGTTTTCTGTTTAGTCTGTCTCTCTATTTGTCTCTGTTCTCTCTTAATCTTTCCTGCTCTCTGTCTGTCCGTCTCTCCTGCCCTCTCATTCTCTCTTTTTATCGGATCTCTTTCTCTCTACTTTGAGCTTTTTGTCTTTGGTATTTCATTTCCTCTGTTCCTCTCTATCTACTCACCTATCCATCTGAAAAATTTCGGGACGTTTCAGCCTCTAAAATCAACAACATTACTCATCCCCCCCTCATTCATGCCCGCTTCAAAATCTACAAATTCTTTTTTTTTTATCATCTCAACTGCCACTCATCCCTGCTTACCCAATTACCCAATGAGATTAAATTAATTAAAATGAAAAATGAAAAATCTCACCACATCTCACCTCCCATTGACTTCTGCTTCTAAACCTCCAACCTATAACGAACGATTTCCATATTGCATTCCACCTCACACGTCTAATGCTAAAATCATCACCTTCGTTAATCAACAGTCACTTGCCCAGAGAATTTCACCGAGGCGCCTAGAGGGGGCGTTTGTTATCATTACTCGACCGATGACGCTGAGTTCGGCCTCGTTTCTGCATCGCTGAGGTAACGTGTCCATGTGTAGAGGTACTTTGGGAATGGATAATGGTGCTTGCATATTATTGCAAGCATCTGTTTATGTGTTGCAGATTTCGAGGGGTGTCTTATGTTGTGATAGGGATGTGTTGTGTGTTGTTATCAATTTAGCCGATTACTTATTTACTTACCACTTACTTATCTATGCTTTAGGAAAAGTGATGATATGGTAATAATGATGATATTGGTAATTGTGATGATAAGATACATGATACATGTAAATTAAATAAGAATTATGATAACGGTATGATATTAATTATAACGTAGGTAATGATAATAATAATGATAATAATGATACTAATATTAGTGATTATAATAATGATACTAATATTAGTGATTATAATAATGATAATAACAATGATCATAATAAAATAATGATAATAATAATGATGATGACAATAATAATGATAACAATAATAATCATAATAATGATATGATAATGATAACAATAATATCAGCAATATTAAGAGTAATACAAATGATGATGATAATAATAATAAAGATAAGAGTAATAATAATAACGATAACGAAACAATGATATTAAAATTGAATGTCAATGATAATGATAACCACTATGATGATTATACCATCATCTCCAGATTCTGAACGATATTCTAATTCGTCAATCCTTTCAACAGATGCAGTGAAATGGGAGCCACTCTTGCAATGTTTACGGAAATATCGGACCTGCAAAACGCTACGGATGATCAGTGTTACCTTTCCAGCTACATCAAAAGGTACTACAGGGGTGTAAAAAAAAAAAAAAAAAAAAAAAAAGAATAATCGGAGGGGGGAGGGGGGGATAAGGAGGAGGTATATAAAGAATCTCTGAATTAACAAATTCCGCCAATTTTCAAATAAGGCTTTATTATATGTTTCTAATTTATCTAATTGTTACTTATATACATATATATATATATTTTTTTTTTGACGAGTGCGAGTGCGTAGGGGGGGGGGGGTCCAAAAAGCAATATCTAAGGTGATGCATTGTTTCAGATACACTTTTATTAATGATATAATCTATCCTCTTAAAGGCAATATCCTTGGGTAATTAATCGCATTAAATACACTCCTATGGAAAGTAAACAAGGGAAAATAAATCAGTATTCTTTAAAAAGTTTTACTGAACATGCTGTCGACGGAAAAAAAAAGTTTGTTTACTTAATCTTAGTAATGTTGTTTGGAAATCTTTTTATGTTATTTCTTGTGAACAAGATCTGGCAATCGAAACATTCCGATATATGAAGAGAAAGAGTGAGATAATAACAAAATTCATAACTAAAAAAAAAGGTAAAACGCAAAATATTTCACAACGTAATACAGTGTGATAAAACAATCGAAAAATGAATAAAATAATCTTGTAACCTATTAGGATCTCACGACTCCTAATACTTTTAAAAATGACAATACAAACAGCTTATATTGCAAATCATCTTATTGTCATCTTTATGGTATAAAATGTTGCCAAAGAAGCTTACACAGCAACTGTTACCATTGCATTATAGAGAAATACCTTTGTTTCAACTGTGGATATTGACATATTCAATTTAGTCGATTACTTATTTACTTACCACTTACTTATCTATTTACCACTTACTTACTTATCACGGACACTGATTTACCGGTCATTCACGTATTTAGTTACTTACATATAGCTTGTTTAATTACCCTGTTCTACTTACCTCTTCCTTGTCAATTTCTTATTTGTCATTCAATTTCTTA
>NW_028234429.1:35921136-35926136 GCF_977035675.1 Penaeus japonicus | reverse complement strand
CTATTTCGTTTTTAATTTTTGTATATATATATATATATATATATATATATATATATATATATATATATATATTTTTTTTTTTTTTTTTTTTTTTTTAAGAATCTATTTACTTATATCTATCTATCTATTTATTTATTCACTATACTTGTAAATATATTTCAAACTATTCCTCTCATTCCCAGACCTTTCCTGATGCAGTGACGTTTACTGAGGTTCAGTGCGGGGATGACGGCCAGTGGCTGAGCGAAGGCCGTCCATTCACCTGTGCTGTTTGTGCGTATCTTTTGCGTTATTTGTAAACCTTGAAGTAACTATAATAAGGTCCTTTTTTAAGAGCAAGTATAGATAAACTTGGAATAAACAGCTCATCATATGAACGAAGGATATCAAAGTAACTGCCTATGAATAGTAACTTTGTATCTTTGGTAAACGTTAACTCAATAAGGGGAGAGCACAGAATTAACATAGATTAACAAGGAAAAGGAAAAATATCCAGAATAGTTATTGAGCAGAGCAGGACTAAGAAAACACACGGATAACCAAAAACAAAGAATTCTGAATACTCTCTCAAGCTGAAGAACAGAACTGTATAGTGAATGCAAATCATACACCTCCCCCCCCCTTATTCATATACTCCTATTTAACATTTAACAGTGTGTCTGGATGACCCTGTGCCCGCCCCAAGACGAGCCAACACCACCTGGAATAACTACACAAGGGTTGCTGGTACCGAAGTGAGTGTAGCGACCGTTATATTAACAGCGATTTGAATTTTGTATATCTTGGTCTTCCTCGTCCTCCTTATTTCCAGTTCTTTTTTTCTCTCTCTCTTTCTCGTTTTCTTTCTTTTTTCTCTCTCTTGTTTTTCTTTCTCCCTTTCTCTTCTTTCTTTTCTTTTTCCTTTTTATCTACATTTTCTTCTGCTTTATATGAAAACATTGGATGTACTGTAGCATTCAGCATGTTCATGGATATGGATATACATGAAAAAATGTTAATCTAACTTTATTTATTTGATAATTTATGAATAAATATAAAATCTAATAATAATTACACCACCCCAACAGGTTGTGATATCTTGCTATGACGATCTTGTCTTCAAGGACCTTAATAACTCACACACGGTTACATGTCAAGATAATGGTAACTGGACTACCATTGATGAAAAAATTATGGTGTGTCGCAAACGTGAGTCATTAAGTTATTAAGTCAAGTTTGTGTAAAACTTCTGTTAAAAGATATGGGAAATTATTCATTATAATATCAAAAATATTTACTTTGGTCTCCCATCACAGAGATAACATTTTCTATGAGAAAAAATATTAGAAAACGTTAAATCTATAGGGATAACTATGTAAAACTTCAACGCTATATCGCCAAACCTTTTGATTACTTTATCTTTTCCCTTGTGTACAGTGAACCCCGATGATCCACCCCCTCCTCCACCCGGATCCGTAATGGAGAGTCCAGATCCACCTTTCTGGTCGGGAGATTATGTGACTTACACCTGTGAAGATGGCTTGATGTCTCCGTTTGGCACCACGTATTATATCATCATAAGTACACGTGATGGCTGGACTATACTTGACCCTGAGTTTGGCTGTTTCAATGGTGACTAAACTGTTTTCTTTTCGTGTGGATATTATACTTTGTAAGACTTGATATCATTATTCGAAGGATTTTTATATAATTTAGGGAAAATTAGGATTGTTTGATATTCTTATCTATTGATATTGATGAGAATTCGTATTTTGTTCTTATCAATTATTTAAGAAAGTGAGGGAGAGGGAAAGGGAGAGGGGGAAGGAGAGGATGAGGAAGAGTGAGAGTGAGAGTGAGAGTGAGAGTGAGAGTGAGAGTGAGAGTGAGAGTGAGAGTGAGAGTGAGAGTGAGAGTGAGAGTGAGAGTGAGAGTGAGAGTGAGAGTGAGAGTGAGAGTGAGAGTGAGAGTGAGAGTGAGAGTGAGAGTGAGAGTGAGAGTGAGAGTGAGAGTGAGAGTGAAGAGGGAAGAGGGAAGAGGGAAGAGGGAAGAGGGAAGAGGGAAGAGGGAAGAGGGAAGAGGGAAGAAGGAGAGGGAGAGAGAGAGAGAGAGAGAGAGAGAGAGAGAGAGAGAGAGAGAGAGAGAGAGAGAGAGAGAGAGAGAGAGAGAGAGAGAGAGAGAGAGAGAGAAAGAGATAGATAGATAGATAGATAGAGAGAGAGAGAGAGGGAGGGAGAGGGAGAGGGAGAGAGAGAGAGAGAGAGAGAGAGAGAGAGAGAGAGAGAGAGAGAGAGAGAGAGAGAGAGAGAGAGAGAGAGAGAGAGAGAGAGAGAGAGAGAGAAGAGATAGATAGATAGATAGAGAGAGAGAGAGAGAGGGAGAGAGAGAGAGAGAGAGAGAGAGAGAGAGAGAGAGAGAGAGAGAGAAGAGATAGATAGATAGATAGATAGATAGATAGAGAGAGAGAGAGTGAGAGGGGATAGAGGAGAGGGAGAGAGAGGTAGGAGAGAGAGAGAGAGAGAGAGAGAGAGAGAGAGAGAGAGAGAGAGAGAGAGAGAGAGAGAGAAGAGATAGATAGATAGAGAGGAGAGAGAGAGGAGAGAGAGAGGAGAGAAGGAGAGAGAGAGAGAGAGAGAGAGGAGAGAGAGAGAGAGAGAGAGAGAGAGAGAGAGAGAGAGAGAGAGAGAGAGAGAGAGAGAGAGAGAGAGAGAAGAAGAGAGAGAGAGAGAGAGAGAGAGAGAGAGAGAGAGAGAAGAGAGAGAGAGAGAGGGAGAGAGGGAGAGAGAGAGAGAGAGAGAGAGAGAGAGAGAGAGAGAGAGAGAGAGAGAGAGAGAGAGAGAGAGAGAGAGAGAGAGAGAGAGAGAGAGAGAGAGAAAGAGATAGATAGATAGATAGATAGATAGAGAGAGAGAGAGAGAGAGAGAGAGAGAGAGAGAGAGAGAGAGAGAGAGAGAGAGAGAGAGAGAGAGAGAGAGAGAGAGAGAGAGAGAGAGAGAGAGAGAGAGAGAGAGAGAGAGAGAGAGAGAGAGAGAGAGAGAGAGAGAGAGAGAGAGAGAGAGAGAGAGAGAGAGAGAGAGAGAGAGAGAGAGAGAGAGAGAAGAGATAGATAGATAGATAGATAGAGAGAGAGAGAGAGAGAGAGAGAGAGGAGAGAGAGAGAGAGAGAAGAGAGAGAGAGAGAGAGAGAGAGAGAGAGAGGGAGAGAGAGAGAGAGAGAGAGAGAGAGAGAGAGAGAGAGAGAGAGAGAGAGAGAGAGAGAGAGAGAGAGAGAGAGAGAGAGAAAGACAAAGACACAGACAGAGAGCCAGACAACCAGATCAAGCGGCCTTCTATCCTCCTTTCCGCAGTGTGCTCGACCGACCCTTTGCCAGCCGGCGCCAACATGGACTCCAGCTGGGACGGTGTAAACAAAGTGGTTGGAACTGTGGTAAGTACCATTTTTATGCGTGATATATTTTCCGGTCACTGGGGTTGTTTCTGCTCTTTGACAAAAGTGATAAATGGTTAAAAACTGGTCTTAGATTGACGGATATTGCAGTTGTCAAATATTCATATCATAAATTAACTGTGGGAATAAAAGGTAAACTAAATGATTTAGACAGAACGAATCATCGTTTGAGAGAGAAAGAAAAGAGAAAGAAAGAGTGTGAGAAAAAGAGAACTAGAAATAGAAAAAGAAAAAGAAACGGAAAGAGAGACACATAAAAAAATAATAGAGAGAGAAAGAAAAAAGAACGAATAGAGAAAAAAAAGAGAAACAGAGAGAGAGTAATAGAAAGAGAAGGAAAAAGAGAAAGAGAAAGAGAGAGAGAGAGAGAGAGAGAGAGAGAGAGAGAGAGAGAGAGAGAGAGAGAGAGAGAGAGAGAGAGAGAGAGAGAGAGAGAGAGAGAGAGAGAGAGAGAGAGATATTTTGACTTTGACAAGTTTATTGAGACAAGTGGTGACTTACATCTCAAAAGGATGAAGTAACATAGGTTATCCTCACCCCAATCTTAGTCCCTCTTTGGACTCACATATCTTTTGCAAAACCTTACAACTATATCAATATATTGGCATATAAACAGTGCAATAGGCGGATTAATTACAAGCATACAGAGTTAAATGTTACATTTCAGGAGAGCGGTAGAGAGTGATATAATAGTATAAATTATCACCCTCACCATGCTAAGTCCTCTCCTGAGGTCACATAATCACATACTTGAATATGTGATTCATATATGAGTTAGCAAGACATACGTATCTTCCTGGAGGAAAGAATTTATCAGTAAATCAAGAGCAATATTTGTATTCAACAGGATGTTGTATCATAAATGATATTCATCCACATCTTAATAAAATCCTTGCTGGTCTACCTTAGTCTCAGCAGAAGGGAAGTCACAATCGGATATACACAATTGTCAACTAAAATTATGTTACTGATGCAAAGCGTTTGTATTTCTTCAAAATTTGTATTACCTGGCCATTTCTAAACATCCATACAGCTTGTTCGGGGAGTCCAGCTATCTCTGAGTTTCTGTAAATCTGAAGCATGGGACACTATAAGATATAGTGTACTAAGATTTGTGACCTTGGTGATCTTCACACCCTTTTATGTAGTGTTGCAAGAGGGGTGGGGGGGGGGGCAGAAAGAGGGACAGAGAGGATGAGAGAAACGGAGAGAGAGTTATAGAGAGAGAAAGAAAAAGAAAAAGAGAAAGAGAAAGAGAGAGAGAAAGAGGAAGACGAAAAGAAAGAGAGACAGAGAGAGCAAGAGAAAGCAAGAGCGAGAGAAAGAGAGAAAGCTAAAGCGAGAGAAAGAACGAGTGAAAGTTAAAGAGAAAAAAAAGAGAAAGAGAGACAAAGAAAGTAAAAAAAAAAAAAAAAAAAAAATGAGAGGAAAATTAAAAATTTTAAAACTAAACAACCAACATCGCCCTTGAACCCACCAGGTGCAATACACGTGCGATGAAGGGGGCTTGTTCGGAGACCTCAACGCGACAATGAACACTACTTGTGAAGACAGCGGAGAATGGACGGATATC
>NW_028234429.1:35893636-35896136 GCF_977035675.1 Penaeus japonicus | reverse complement strand
TAGTCATATATATGTATATATACATAAGTACATTTAATATACTTATGGATATATGAAAATTAACATAAAAAACAAATAAACATCTATTTTTATTCATTCTCATCTATAAAAAAAACGTACTTCACATAACATCATCAAAAACTAAAAAAAATAATTTTCATGACCTATGAACAAAAACTTAATGCAGGTCACAAGAGAGAGAGAGAGAAAAAAAAAATCAAATTACAATAATAACATAAAGAGTTATCTAATCCTACGAAAATAAACACCTTATTCTCTATAGCAGGAACCAGAGAAACAAAAGATAAAAAGAAAAAAGAAAGACAAGTCCTTTTCCTGACCCGAGGTCAAAGATAAAAGCCGCGTCACAATGGACTTAATCACAGTAATTACGAACGAAATGAATCCCCCATTAGTCTCAGGTGATCGAGGCACCTTTGATCATTATCGGTCATCGGGTCTGATCAGGACAAGTTAATGACCGCAATTATCTCCTGTACATTGAGGATAATAACACCTCTCGGTCATTTTATTTCGGGAAAGGAGACAGCAGGGATGCCCCTCCATACATTTTGGAAATCGTTTGCCAAAAAAGGGCTTTGATTTTTATTGCTTTTGTTTGTTGTTATTATCATTTTTTTCCTTTGTTTTAGTGTATTTTCGTGTATTTTTTAAAATGTATTCGGCTAGAGCATGTGGTCGTATAGAAGGAAAATAAAAGGAAGATAGAAAAAAGAAAAATCTCACACATTCGCGTCTTCGGAGAGGAGACAAGAAGACAGACGAAGATAGACAGAGAGAGAGAGAGAGAGAAAGGGAAAGAGAGAGAGAGAGAGAGAGAAAGAGAGAAAGATAGATAGATAGAGAGATAAATGAATAAAAAAAGAAGAAGAGGCCAGAGGAAAGCAAAGAAGAAGAAGATGGTATCTCTACCGTCCATAAGTGAACACAAGAGCCTCCTATCCTTTCACTTGGCCTGGTCAGTTGGCGAAGATGAGGTCGCTGTCCATCACAGAACTCGAAATCAACAATGCTTTTACGACCCGAAAAGTCAGCTGTTTTATGGTCAGCTGTGCGAGGCCAATGGCAGAGGGATAAAAGATGACATTAATATGCGCGTCTAATTTTGACCCGCACCTCCATGATAAAAGTAATGCGGTGAAGGTTCGTTCGAATGCTTCGGAATGGGTTTCGTCTTGGGCTTCGTTCGGACGCGGAGAGCGGGGTCAAAGAAATATTAACTTTTTTGATTGATTCTTCTTGAGGAAAGGTTTTTTTTTTGTTGAGTTTTTCTTTTATTTTTTTTTCTCTTTTCTTTCTTTATGGTAGAAGACAACCAAAGAGAGCTTCCGTTTACGTCTGTTTATTATTTTTATTATTTTTGTTTGTTTTTATTATCTCCCTAAATGGCCGAAGACAACCAAATACAGCTTCCGTTTGCGTTTGTCTGTTTTTTTTTCCCACATCCTTCGAGTTTACCAATTTGAATTTCCTCCCCCCCTTCTTTTTTTTGGCAAAGAAACTTCGTAAATGATGATGTTTAACGGGTCCCGAAGAGTTTTTAAGGCGGCGAAAGTCTGACCAACAGCGAGTGGCGTCCCGGTGACCTAAGCTATCAAGGAGAGAGGGAGGGCAAGGGGGGAGGGGGGGGGGAGCAAGGTGGATGGGTCAATGAGAGAACGAAGGAGGGAGGATAGGTCAACGATGAAGGAGGGTGATGGGGAGGAGGGGAGGAAGAGGGGAGATGGGAGAGAAAAGAAAAGGTAAAAGGGTTAATGAAGGAGGGAAGGAGAGAGGGAAGGATGAAGAGAGAGAGAGAGAGAGAAAGAGAGAGAGAGAGAAAGAAAGAGAGAGAGAGAAGGAAAGAGAGGGACAGACAGCGAGGTAGCGAGCGAAGGAAGGAGCGAAAGAAAGAAAGATGAGTAGGACTGGCATGTAAGATGGGGGGAGGGGGGTAGGATAGGATAGCGTAGGAGGATGAGGGGAGGGGAAGGAGTCGAGGAGAGGGAGGGGGGGGGAGTCGAGGAGGAGGAGGGGGGGAGTTGCAAGAGACAGCCGGGGTCGGGACCCTATGAATTCTCACCGCTACCTGAGCCAAGGCTTGAATATAAACTTAGGTGATTGCACTTGCATCTGGCGCCTGCAATGTTGTTGTTGTTCGGCTGGAGGTCGCGGGCATCGAGGTGGAGGACGTCTTGAAGGGGCAAAGGAGAGAGAGAGAGAGAGAGAGAGAGAGAGAGAGAGAGAGAGAGGGAGGGAGGGAGGGAGGGAGAGAGAGAAAGGAGAGAGAGAGAGAGAGAGAGAGAGAGAATAGGAGAGAGAGAGAGAGCAAGAGAGAGAGAGAGAGAGATGAGAGAGAGAGAGACGAGAGAGGAAGAGAGAGAAAGAGAGGCGAGAGAAGAAGAGAGAGAGAGAGAGAGAGGAAGAGAAGAGAGAGAGAGAGATAGAGAGAGAAGGGGAGGGAGGGAGAAAAAAATAGAAAAGAGAAAAAGAGAGAGAG
>NW_028234429.1:35876059-35883536 GCF_977035675.1 Penaeus japonicus | reverse complement strand
TGAGAGACGGATTGCGTCGTTTGAAAAATGATGATTATAACCCTGGGATCAATAACTTTCAAAATTTTGCACCGTGATGCCTGGTCCGCTGCAATTGCCGTGATTCGCCATTTTGCAAGCCGACGTTGACAAGACATTATCTTGCAGATGTTATGTTAATTATGTCTAGGTGATGGAAAGGGGTGGAGGAAAGAGAGAGGGAGGGTGGGGGTATCCTTGTTGTAATAGCCTCCTTGGAAAGAGCCTCAGTGGAACAGCCTCTTTGGAACAGGCTCTTAAAGAAGATTTATTTTTGTAAAATCTCGTTGGAACAGCCTTCACTGAACAGTCTCTCATAACAGCAATAAATGAACAGCGTTTTCAGGAAAGCCTAAATGAAATTAACTTGTTGAAACTGCGTTTTTTTTTGTTTTTTTTTGGGGGGGGGACAGCCTCCTTAGAACAACTCCATTCTTCGGAAAAAGCCTAAATGGAACAGCCTCCTTTGCACAGCTTCGTTAGATCAACTTCTCAAGAGCAGTCTGGGTGTAAGAACTTCATTCAAATAAGTTCATTATCTAAGCTTCTTTAAAACAGCTTCGTTGGAATAAGCTCTTCAGAACAAGGTCTTTACAACAGCCTCGTTATGGAAGGGGAAGCAACACGTAAAAACGCGAATGTACAAAAAGCTTTTATCTTTTTCCTGTTTCCTGCCCTTCGTTGTTTAGTTTACTGTTTTATTTAAAGCTTGTTTAGCTTATTCAGCGCGAGTCATTGGAGCAATGCATTTTTGGTGGAACAATCGTGTAAAATTTTATCATAAGATCCTCGTTCGAATGAATAGATAGATAAATAAATAAATAAATAAATAAATATATATACATATACATACATACATATATATATATATATATATATATATATATATATATATATATATATATATATATATATGTATATATTTCTTTTTCTTCTCTTTTTTTTTGGGGGGGGGGGGGGTTGAACTTGGATAAAGGATGTAATTGTGACGTATGATTTAGTGTTTCACTTTTATTTCTTGGTTGATATGTCTTTGTATCTATTAATAGTATATGTATTCTTCCTTTATTGTATTTCCTGTCTGTAGATTTGTGTATTCATTGATATCATAATTTTGATATGACTTTTATGTCTAAACTCTCATCTACCTTATTTCATCAAGTAAATGAATGATCAGATGAATAAGTGATTAAACAAACAAATACATAAAAATATAAAAAAACAAACAAATATAACACCATGTAAACAAACAAATCAATCAACGAATAATCAAACGAAACAAACAAAACAAGAAAACAAAAAAAGATAAATGAATGAATAAATACAATAAATAAAAACAAGAAAAAAAATAAAAAAATAAAAAAGGGAGAAACAGAGGATAGCCTTAAATCACGTCCTTTATGAAACTAATTTGCATAATGAACGTCAATCGATTCCTGGCTCCTTACGCACGAATCCTAATCACTGAGCTGTTGAGAGGCGGAGAGGCGAAGGGATGAAAAGGAAGGAAAAAGAGGAAGAGGAGGAATGAGGAAGAGGATGGAGGAGGAGGAAGGAGGAGGAGGAAGGAAGAAGGGGGGTAAGGGGAGGAGGAGGATTGAGGAGGAGGAAGGAGGAGGGGGGCGGTTAGGAAGGAGGAGAGGAGGAAGGAGGAGGAGGGGAAAATATGCGAAGGGATGAAAACGAATGAAGGGGAGGAGGAGGAAGGGAGGAGGGGAGTAGGATGAGGAAGAAAGGATGAGGATGAAAACGAATGAAAAGTTGATGATTGAGAGAGGAGGAGGAATGAGGAAGAATATGGAGGAGGAGGAGGAAGATAAGAAGAGAGACGAAGGGATGACCACGAATGAAAAATAGGATAAAGGGAGACAGGGGTTGATGATGGAGAGGGAGGAGGAAGATGGGAGGGAGGTGGAGGAATGAGCAAGAGGAAGTAGGAGGAGGAGAAGGAGAAGGAGGAGAAGGAGGAGGAAGGGGATGAGGAGGAAGAGGTGGGGGAAGAGGAGGAGGTGGGGGAGGAGGAGGAAGATGGAAGGAGGTGTAGGAAGGAGCAAGAGCACCGAGGAAGAGGAGGAGGGGGAGAGAGTGGGGGAGGGGGGGAGGAGGAGGGGGAGGGGGAGGGAGGTGGAGGAGAAAGAGGAGAGGGAGAGAGTGGGGGAGGGGGGGAGGAGGAGGGGGAGGGGGAGGGGGAGGGAGGTGGAGGAGAAAGAGGAGAGGGAGAGAGTGGGGGAGGGGGGGAGGAGGAGGGGGAGGGGGAGGGGGAGGGAGGTGGAGGAGAAAGAGGAGAGGGAGAGAGTGGGGGAGGGGGGGAGGAGGAGGGGGAGGGGGAGGGGGAGGGGAAGGGAGGTGGAGGAGGAGGAGGAGGAAGAGGATGAAGAGAAGGAGAAGGAGGAGAATGAGGAGGAGAAGGAGGAGAATGAGGAGGAGGGGGAGGGAGGTGGAGGTTGAGGGGGAGGGAGGGGGAGAGGGAGGGGGAGGGAGGTGGAGGTGGAGGAGGTGGAGGAGGATGAGGATGAGGATGATGATAAAAATGATGATGATAAGGAGGAGGAGAAGGAAGAGGAGAAGCTGGAGGAGAAGGAGAAGGAAAAGGAGGAGGAGGAGAAGGAGAAGGAAGAGGTGAAGGGTGAGGAGGAGGAAGGAGGAGGGGGGCGGTTAGGAAGGAGGAGAGGAGGAAGGAGGAGGAGGGGAAAATATGCGAAGGGATGAAAACGAATGAAGGGGAGGAGGAGGAAGGGAGGAGGGGAGTAGGATGAGGAAGAAAGGATGAGGATGAAAACGAATGAAAAGTTGATGATTGAGAGAGGAGGAGGAATGAGGAAGAATATGGAGGAGGAGGAGGAAGATAAGAAGAGAGACGAAGGGATGACCACGAATGAAAAATAGGATAAAGGGAGACAGGGGTTGATGATGGAGAGGGAGGAGGAAGATGGGAGGGAGGTGGAGGAATGAGCAAGAGGAAGTAGGAGGAGGAGAAGGAGAAGGAGGAGAGGAGGGGGAAAGGGGATGAGGAGGAAGGGGTGGGGGAAAAGAGGAGGA
This sequence comes from Penaeus japonicus, assembly GCF_977035675.1. Lineage (NCBI taxonomy): Eukaryota > Metazoa > Arthropoda > Malacostraca > Decapoda > Penaeidae > Penaeus > Penaeus japonicus. The sequence continues at coordinate 35,880,479 of NW_028234429.1, read as the reverse complement.
GGTGGGGGAGGAGGAGGAGATGGAAGGGAGGTTGTAGGAAGGAGCAAGAGCACGAGGAGGAGGGGAGGGGGAGGGGTGTGGAGGGGGGAGGAGGAGGGGGAGGGGGGAGGGGGGAGGTGGTAGAGGAGAAAGAGGAGAGGGAGAGAGTGGGGGAGGGGGGGAGGAGAGGGGGAGGGGGGAGGGGGAGGAGAGGTGGAGGGGAAGGAGTGGAGAGAGTGGGGGAGGGGGGGAGGAGGAGGGGGAGGGGGAGGGGGAGGGAGGTGGAGGAGAAAGAGGAGAGGGAGAGAGTGGGGGAGGGGGAGGGAGGTGGAGGAGGAGGAGGAGGAAGAGGATGAAGAGAAGGAGAAGGAGGAGAATGAGGAGGAGGGGGAGGGAGGTGGAGGTTGAGGGGGAGGGAGGGGGAGAGGGAGGGGGAGGGAGGTGGAGGGGGAGGAGGGGGTTTTGGAGGATGAGGATGAGGATGATGATAAAAATGATGATGATAAGGAGGAGGAGAAGGAAGAGGAGAAGCTGGAGGAGAAGGAGAAGGAAAAGGAGGAGGAGGAGAAGGAAAAGGAAGAGGTGAAGGGTGAGGAGGAGGAGGAAAAATGACAAAAAATAGAAAGAAAAACAAGAAAAATAAGAAGAGAAAGGAAAGAATAAATAATGTAATCTTCACTATTTTTCTCTCCTCTCTCTCTCTCTTTCTCTCCTCTCCCTTCGTCCCTTCCCCCCCCCTTTTTTTTTATCTCTCTCTCCTTTCTCATTTGCATATCAAAAGGAGGAAAAATGCAACGCCACTTTTTAAAATATTACTATTATATTCGCTCCTTCAAGAAATATTTTTTTTTTACCCCCCCCCAAAAAAAAAAAAAAAAAAAAAAGGGATATAGTCACCCAGATATTCTAGCGTGATGACGTAAACAGCCGCTTGATCAAAGTCAATTCTGATCGTATCATTAAGTAATTAAGGTTAACGAACACTCAGAATTTATATATATGAAAAAAAAGATGAATACGAATTTATATATGTATATATATATGTAAATATATATAATTATAGAAATACTATTTATATATACATATGTTATATATATATATATATATATATATATATATAAAACAATGCAATCATAAAGAAAAAAGAAGATTTATGACCATAATGAAAACAAAATTAAAACGTAGGGTATTTAATTACAGGAAGAAATTAAAGGTCTTTTTCATTTCGGATTTAATTATTGGCAATTAAGATCTATTGATAAGAGGAGTATGATAGTGATTATAGATAAGATTTTGTTGCAACACTGAGTAGAGGCGTATGGCATATCTCAAAATTTAGTTACTTTTACCTGCTTGTGTCCTTGTTTTTCTTGTTTGTTTTTCTTCTTGTTTATTTGTCTTCTTCTTCTCCTCCTTCTCCTTTTCTCATTCTCCTTGGCCTTCATATAATCATTATTATTATATCATTATGACAAGTTATCTTTTTAATACCGTTAACAACAGTGATAAGGATGATATTGATAATGATGTTGATAATGATATTGATAATATTATTGTTATCTGTATAAGTAATACTAGTCATGATAATGACGATAATGATAATGAAAATAATCGTAATACTATTTCTGCTACTAATTATGATGATCATCGCCATCATTATTAGCATTCTTAGCATTATCTTTAGCATTGTTATCATAATTATACTATCATCATTATCATTTTTGTTATCGTTATTCTCATGTCGATGTCAATAATGATAATGCTAATAATGAGGATGAAAATGATGATGATAATGATAACAATGATAGGGAAAACATCAATTATAGCGATGATTATGATGATGATAATAATGATGACACTTCTACTACTACTACTAATGCTATTACTAGTATTAACAATCGTGATATTAATGATGATAGTGATGATATTAATAATGATAAAAATAAGATTATAAAGATAGTAGTAATGATAAAAAGAATAAGAACAATCATGATAATAGTAAAGGTGATAGTAACAATAATAAAAATAATGATAAAAAAAATAAAAAAAATAATAATTATGATAATAATGATAATAGTGATGTTAATGATAATGATGATAATAATGGTGATAATAATGAACAAAAAAATCTCTTACAAACACAAGCACAAAATAAAAAAAACAAAAAAAGCAAAAATAACAAAAGCAAAAACAACAAAAGCAAAAACAACAATATAACATCGACACACTCAAGATATGCAAATAATGTGCTTTTGACAGCCAGCATCCTTTCCCACCGATCTTTCTACCAACCTGTTGCAAATCTCTGCAACGTGACATACATACATCATCAATGGCGCAGTGACAGGTGCACTGGCAGACTGTGATGAGGAAAGTGACAGCTGCGTGTGCACAGTGACAGTGATAAAGTGGCATCATTTTCTTCACTTCGAGTAGACATGAAGTCTTAGTCAGTGTAAGTTTGTAATCTTTCTATTTTTTTTTTTTTTTTTTTTTTTTGATAAAAATTTCTTCATAGTGATTTTTTTTTTTTGTTAATTTTTATCTGCTGGCTGGTTGTAAGGTAAGCATTTTCTTTAGCAGGTTGAAAGTCTAAATTGTGTTGCAAATCCCATTCGGTAGTATTTTTTAGACAATAATTCTTAAGTTTACATTCACTTTTCTTTATTTATCTTATTTTTTTTAAGTGACTGTAACTCTTTGGCTTTCATTATATTCTGGTCACAATTCAATAGACGAAAGGCATAATATTTGGTAGCTTTGAGAAATGTATATGTGTAATGTAACCACGAAGTTTTTTTTTTTTATAGATTCAACGAAGCTTTATAAATGCTATAAATACTATAAATACTATTCAAATATATCCAGTGTCTATTAACTTCAAAACACTTATAAACCCTAATCTTATTTAATAGAAATAAAGTGTCATTTGTCCCCCCTTGTTTAAGATATAGCATTAATATAAATTCCATAGAATATCATATACATTGCAATATCAGTGGAATTAATTCGCGTCCTTATCCCTACACGATCATGCAACAAAAGACAAACATATTAAGTAGAGAAAACATCCAACTTTGATCAGGAGTTTCAAGTTGCAGATTGCACACTACGAGGAAACATATGACTCACTTACGATACATTAATTAATAAATTTTGCTATGTCATCTACTATCTATCTATCTACCTGTCTCATAATTACAGGACGAGAGAAAGGAGAAGGAAAAGGGAATTGAGGGAGGGGGGTAGGGGGGTAGGGGGGAGGTATTATACACTACAAGTCGTGACGATTCCTGTGTTGGGAATATCAAAAAACGTGTTAGAAACATGTTTTTTTTTTCAGGGTAGTTCATTTCCAAGGATCAAGATAAATGAGCCTTATTTTCTATTTTTTAAATTCTATTTTGGACCCTTTGTTCGTTGAGGATTTCATTATTGTCTGTTTGTTATTTTTTGTTTCTTTTTATTATCATTTTTATCAATTTTCTTCTTCATCGTATTCTCCGTGTGTGATGATAGGTTTCCCCTTTTTTGGCGTGTCAGTTTTTATTCGACTTAAAGAAAGAAAGAAAGAAAGAAAAAAAAAATCTCTAACGAACCATTTCACACAAACACAGGAACAATTGCAGAAAAGTAGATGAGGAGGAGGAAGGAGAAGAAGTAGGAGAAGAGGAAGAGTAAGAGGTAGGAGAATATGTAGAAGTGGGGGAAAAAAGAAGAAAAAGGTGAAAAATAATGAGTAGTTGAAAAAAGTAGCCTAGAAAAAGAAGACGAAAAATGAAAATAAAAATAAAAATAAAGAGGAAAAGAAAAAGACCAACAAAAAATAAAAATAAAAATAAGAATAAAGATGAAATTAAAAGTAAGTATAAATATAAAGATAGTGATAAGAATAAAAATAAGATAAAAAATAAGAATAAAGATAAAGATATAGACAAGAATAAAGACGGAAATGCAAATGAAAATGAAAATAGAAATAAGAATAGAAATAAAAATATAGATAAGAATAAAGACGTACATACAAATAAAAACGAAGATGAAAATAAAGATAAGAATACAGATAAAAATATAGACGAGAATAAAAACGGAAAATACAAACAAAAATAAGAAATAAGAAACAAAAAATAAAAATAATGATAACCGTGTCAGAAACATGTTTTTTTTGGGGCAGTTCATTTCTAAGGATCAAGATAAATTAGCTTTATTTATTTATTTCTTTATTATTATATTTTTTGGACCCTTTCTTAGTCTTGGATTTTATTGTCTGTTTGTTATTTTCAATTACATCTTATTTTTATTTTATTATTTTCTTCTTTTCTTTATTTTCTCTTTCTCTTTTTCTTCTTCTTCCTAATATTCTCCTTTCTCTTCTTCAATTTCTTCCTTCTTTTCATATTTTTCCTTCACTTCTTCTTGTCATCGCACTTTTTCTTTTATCTCA
>NW_028234429.1:35839663-35847163 GCF_977035675.1 Penaeus japonicus | reverse complement strand
GCAGTTAGAAAGATTGAAATCATTAATAAAGATGCATTTTACTTTGTGGATAGCGTGGGGGGGGGGGGGGGGGGCGCTGGATTCACTTAATAACAAGGACCCTGTGTTTGAGCACATTGTTAACGAGTGCCGATTGATTGCCAGGGACGTGTGATTACATTCGTCTATATCCCATCGTATGTCGGTATCACCCTTAATGAGGCTGGGGATGAGGTAGCGAAGGAGGGAGCGATAAAATGTGAGGAGGACATTCAAAGTGTTTAGACTTTTAAGCAGACGAGGTGTGCAATATCAAGAGGATACAGGTAGACTGTGATGAGATTAGTTCGATTGAGACGAGCGAAACCTTGCAACACTGTATGCATTTAGTGATGAACACAAACTTCACTTATGGAAGGGGCAAGAGCAAGTGGAAAGTTTCTGCGCATGTGAGAATTAGGTTAGGGTATAAACAGTATTGAGAGTTAGGTGTTCCGACAGGTGAACAAGAGAAAGAATGCAGGGTGTGTAGATAAGGTCACACACCTTAATGCACTATATCTTACAGTGTACCATGCTTCAGTTTACAGAAACTCGGAGATAGCTGGACTAAATGTTTAGAAATGGCCAAGAAGTTGAATTTTTGAATTTGTACAAACATTTGCATCAATTACATAATTTGTGGTTGGTAATTGTGCATATAGGTCTGTGCCTTCCCTTCTGCTGAGACTATGATAACCCACCCAGGATTTGATTTAGATGTGGATGAATATCATTTATGTTACATCTTGTCGAATGCAAATATTTTTCTTGACATTCTGGTTAATTATTTCCTCCAGGAAAATAATTATGTCTTGTTGGCATATATGTGCGTCACATGTTCAAGTATGTGATTATGTGACCTCAGGAGAGGACTTAGCATGGTGAGGGTGAACATTTATACTGTTATATCGCTCTCTTGAAAAGCAAACATATAATTCTGTATGTTTGTGATTAATCCGTCTTTTGCACTGCATATATTTCAACATGTTGATATAACTGTAAGGTTTTATAAAATATATGCTTGCCCAAAGAGGGACTAAGATTGGGATGAGGATAACCTATGCTACCTCATTCTTTTGAGATCTAAGTAACCACTTGTCTCAATAAACTTGTCAAAGTCAAAAAGTCTCTCTCTCTCTCTCTCTCTTCGCCACTCTCTCCATTCCTCCTCCCTCTCTCTGCATCTCCTCGTGTTCACAGCTCTCTCTCTCTCTCTCTTCTCTCCCTCAATCTCACTATCTCTCCTCTCTAAATCCTCCTCCCTCCGCCCCTCTTCTCTTCATCAATCCTATCTCCATCACACCTCCTCATCCTTCTCTCGTCCTCTCTCTCTCTCTTCTCATTCTCTCTTCTCCTTCTACGTCCGAGCTCTCTCTCCTCTCCCTCTCTCATCTCCTCTTTCTCCTCTTTTTCCTCATCTCTGCCCCTCCTCCTCTCTCTCTTTCCCTCCATCCCTCCCTCCCCCCTCTCTATCTATCTACATACACCCACAGACCTCCAAAATGAACGATACTCACATACTCAAAAAATAACATTTGGCTCAGCGTTAGGAAATATCACGAAACTCGACGCACGTAAATGGCAAGATGCCGTTCTTTGCAATGTCAATCTTCAGAAGATTTTCATCAGGGATTCCAATGAGCAGTAATCCATCACAGGATTAGGGCCAGCGGGATACGGGCTCAAAAGCTTTATTGCCTTGAAGATAGTCATGAAAAGGAAAATATCTTTTATCTTTGATGACGTTATTAATGTATATATATATATATATATATATATATATATATATATATATATATATATATACATAAAATAAATATATACATTATATATGGTATATATATATATATATAATAATATAAATATTAAAATATAATATATAAATAACATATATACGTGTATATGTAATAGTATATATATATATATATATATATATATATATATATATATATATATATAATATATATATATGTATTGTATGTATATATATTACACAACATGTGTCCGCTATCCAGCTCTCTCTCTTCTCTCTCCATCTCTCTCATCCTCTTAATTTAAATCCTTCCTTCCTCCCTCTCATCCCTCCCTCACCTCCACCCCCACCATCCTTCCCCCTCTCTCCCCCTCTCTCTCTCTCCATCTCTCTCATCCTCATCTCTCTCTCTCTACTGGTCTCTCCTCTCTCTCTCTCCTCTCCCTCCTCTCGTCTCTCTCCTCTCTGCTCTCTCTCTCCTCTCTCGTCTCTTCCTCTCTAGCTCCTCTTCCTCACTCTCTCACCCTCTCAACTTTCTCTCATCTCTATCTCTCTCTCTCTCTCCTTCCCTCTCTTCCCCTCCACTTCCACCCCCACCATTCTATCTCAATCACTCTCTCTCTCTTTCTCTCTCTCTCTCCTCTCTCTCCTTGTCCTCTTTTTTTCTTCTTTCCCTTCATTTCCAACTCCCTCACTCATCTTTCCCTTCCTTTCCTTCCCCCCTCTCTCTCCCGCTGCTCCTCCTTCGCCTCTCCTCTTTCTTCCTTCCCTCTCATCCACCCCACCAATCTTTTCTCTCTCTCATCTCCTCTCTCTCTCCTTCCCTCTCTTTTCCTCTCCCTCACTTCCAATTTTCAAGATCCTCCAAACAAACAAAAAACCCCAACCCCACTCACTTTACCAACCAACCCACTCCATATTCCAAAAACAAAAAAAAAAAAGACCAAAAAAACCAAAAATCCAATAATTCCAAACACCCATTCTCCACCCCCCCCACCATCTTTCCTCCTCCTTCTTCTCTCTCCTTCCCTTCTCTTCCACTCCTTCACCTCAACCCCCACTCCAACCACTTCCCACCATCTTCCCTCCACCCCCCCCACCCCCATCTCTCATATCTCTCTCTCTCTCTCCTCTCTCTCCTCTCTCTTCTCTCTCGTCACTTCTCTTCTCTCAAACTCTCTCTCTCTTCTCTATCTCTCTCTCCTCTTCTCCTCATCCCCTCCCTCTCCTCCTCTCCTCACTTTCTCTCTCTCACCCTTCCTCCCCCTTCTATTCTATTACATACACCACGACCTCCAAAATGACAACGATATCACATACTCAAAAAATTAACATTTGGTCAGCGTTAGGGAAATTATTCACGAAAACTCGACGCACGTAAATGGCAAGATGCCGTTCTTTGCAATGTCAATTCTTCAGAAGATTTTCATCAGGGAATTCCAATGAGCAGTAAATCCATCACAGATTAGGGCCGCGGGATACGGCACAAAGCTTTTATTCTTCGATCGTATGCAACAGGAAATATCTTTATCTTTGATGTCGTTATTAATGTATATATATATATATATATATATATATATATATATATATATATATATATATATATATATGTATGTATGTATATATATATACACACATGTGTCCTACCAGCTCTCTCTCTTTCTCTCCATCTCTCTCTCTCTTTATCCTTCCTTCCTCCCTCTCATCCCTCCCTCACCTCCACCCCCACCATCTTTCCCTCTCTCTCTCTCTCTCTCTCTCTCTCATCTTTTCTCTCACTTCTCTCTACATTCTCTCTCTCTCACTCTCTCTCCCTCTCTCTCTCGCTCTCTATCTCTCTTATCTTCTCTCCTCTCCCTTCCGTCGGTCTTCCCTCCCTCACTTCCACCCCCACCATCTCTCTCTCTCTCTCTCTCTCTCTCTCTCTCTCTCTCTCTCCTTTCCTCTTTTTCTTCCCTCATTTCCAACCCCACCATCTTTCCCCCCCTCTCTCTCTCTCTCCTTCCCTCTCTTTCTTCCCTCACTTCCAACCCCACCATCTTTCTCTCTCTCTCTCTCCTTCCCTCTTTTTCTTCCCTCACTTCCACCCCCACCATCTTTCCCTCTCTCTCTCCTTCCCTCTCTTCCCTCCCTCACCTCCACTCCAACCACTCCCACCATCTTCCCCCCCCCCACCCTCTCTCTCTCTCTCTCTCTCTCTCTCTCTCTCTCTCTCCTCCTCTCTCTCCTCTCCTCTCTCTTTCTCTTTCTCTCTCTCTCGCTCTACTCCTCTCTCTCTCTCTCTCTCTCCCTCTCCCTTACCCTCTCTCTCTCTCACTCTCCCTCCCTCCCTCTCTTCCCTCCCTTATCTCCACTCCCACCATCTTTCCCTTCCTATCCCCGCCCACTCTTCCCCCTTTTTTTCCTAGTAAGGTCAAAATGTCGAGGACGATGAATCAAATTACTTGCTAGTCGCCTCTAAATAAAAAAAAAATTGAATATGACTTGTGATGGAGTTTCTAAAACCAACCATCCGTGAACAGTTAACTAAATATTATTTTTATAGCTTTGAGTTGAAGATACATAAATAAAAACAGTAGATTTGTAATTGCGTCATATTTGTATATATATATATATATATATATATATATATATATATATATATATATACATACCACCCATAATATATTTCATATATATATATATCTACATTAAATTATATATATATATATAATATACATGATATTATATATATAATATATAATATATATATATATATAATATATATATATCTATATATATGTTATATATATATTTGCATATATATCTATATATATATATATAAGTACATATTATATATAATCTATATATAATATATCTATATATATATAAGTATGTATATATACATACATATATATATATATATTATATAATATATATATATATATATTATATATATCTATATATAACCATTATGTATATGGTGTATAACTATATATATTTTATATTTAATATATATATATATATATATATATATATATATATAATTTATATATTATACGATAAAAAAATATATATTGTATATAAAACATACACTTACTCCTTGTCCTGTCGTTTGTGAAAAATCTGTGTTGTAAATTATATGCAACTACGCATATGAGATGCAGAAAGAATATATCACCCTGTAGCACCCCCACACACACACACACCACACCACACACCCACTTAAGATAAACCACACTACACACACAGACACATAAACACACACACAACAACACACCACACAGAACAAAACCAAACAAAAAAACTCAGTATTGATATTTTTCGTTACTGATATATCAAAGCGCACAAAGTAGAGGGTGAGTGATGATTGCGTGGATGAGACTCCAACTTAGCCTCTGATATTTCCAGTTTAATTTCGTCCTTTGGGACACACCAGCAATGCACAGGTTTTTTTTCTTCTTCTTTACAGCGTGAGATTTAAGAAGAGGGGAAAGCAGGTGAGGGACCCTTTGTGGGAGTTCTGTTGTGAGTTTGCGTTGGTGTTGTGTATGTTGTATGGTTACCGATTTTTTTTTTTTTTTTTAAGTGTCTGAACGTTCCTCAAACTCCTGAAAAGAAAAGATGTTTTATGAAGGAGGGGAAGCTAGGGAGCGAAGGAGCTAGCTGAAAAATGAAGAGAGTAGTAAAGGTGGATATATATAGATAAAGATAGATAGAAAGATATAGATAGATAGAAAGTTATAGATAGATAGATAGAGATAGATAGAAACGTTACACCTCCCTGTACAATTAGTATAGTAGAATAGAAAGATATTGATAGATTGTAAGTTATAGATAAGATTAGAATAGACAGCGATAGATAGATAGAGATTAGATAGATAGAGAGAGAACCATCACATAAAATAAAACATCTTACACACTCCAGACATCTTCTCTCTACCTTTCTATAAGAGCTGTATGAAACCAGGTCAACTTGCAACAAGATATAGTCAATTCAATAAAGAGGTCTAACAGCCATTGGGTATTCACATGGCTTCATGGACAAAAATTTGAGGATGGGCAGACCAGCCAAGCACCAGCAGAAAGCGGAGGATTTGTTGGGGGGTGTGGGTACTTTTATCATTCAGGACAGTTCCCTGCCGAGAGTGGCGTGCCCGTGGGTCACCACAAGCAGTCTGTCGGATAAAACTGAGTAATCATTTATCATCACAAAGCCTTGAAGTTAATGGACAATTTCGATGGCAATTAGAAAGATTGAAATCATTAATAAAGTTGCATTTTACTTTGTAGATAGCGTGGGGGGGGGGGCGGGGGGGGGGGGGGGGGGGGGGGGGGGGGGGGGGGGGGGGGGCTGGGGGGGGGGGGGGGGGGGGGGGGGGGGGGGAGGGGGCGGGGGGGGGGGGGGGGGGGTGGGGGGGGGGGAGGGGGAGGGAGTGAGGGGGGGAGGGGGGAGATGAGGGAGAGGGGGGGAAGCGCTGGATTCCACTTATAACAAGGACCCTGTGTTTTGGCACTTTGTTAAGACGAGTAGAGTGCCGATTGATTGCCAGGGGACGTGTGCATTACATTCCGTCCTTCTAATTATCCCATCGTAGGTCGGGTTCTCACCCTTATGAGGCTGGGGATGAGGGGTTATTAGCGAGGAGGGAAGGGGGGCGATAAAATAAAATTTTTAATAATAAAATAAAATGTGAGGGAAGGAAGAGGACATTCAAAAGGTGTGTTGACTTTTTTAAGCAGCCCGAGGTGTGCAAGTATCAAGTGGATACAGGTTATATAGACTGTGTTGGATGAGAATTTGTCGAATTGAGACGCGAGCCGAACCTTTTGCATCCTTTAATGGCATTTAGTGAATGACCAAACTTCACTTGGAAGGGGCAAGGAGCAAGTGTGGAGAAAGTTTTGCGCATGTGAGGAATTAGGGTAGGGTAATAATTATATATATAATTAATAAACAGTATTTCATTGAGAGTTAGGTGTTCCGACAGGTGAAAACAAGAGAAAAGAAAACAGAATAAAGAAAGAATTGCAGGGTGTGTAGTTTGTGGTGATAAGGTTCACCACACTTTTATGCACTATATCTTACAGTTTTGTACCATGTTCAGTTTACGAAAATCGGAGAGGGGGATGGATAGCTGAGGACTCTAAATGTTTAGTGAAGAAATGGCCACCAAGAAGTTGGAATTATTTTATTTTTTTAATTTGTACAAACATTTGATCAATTACATTTAATTTGGTGGTTGTTATAATAGTTGGTTGTAATTTTGCATTAGGTCTGTGACCTTTTCCCTCATTCTGCTGAGGGACTAAGATAACCACCCAAGGATGTGATTTAGATAGTGGATGTGATATCATTTATGTTCATTACTTTTCGAATGCAAAATATTTTTCTCTTTGACATTCTGTTGTTAATTATTTCATCATTGGGGAAAATAATTATGTCTTGCTGGCATATATGTGCGTCACAGGTTCAAGTATGTGATTATTTCGTCCATGTTCAAGTATTGTTGATTAGTAGACCTCAGGAAGGCGCTTCTCTTAGCATGGTGGGGTTGGGTGAAATTTATACTGATATATCGCTCTCTTGAAAAGCAAACATTATACTTCTGTATGTTTGTGATTAATCCGTCTTTTTGCACTGCAATATATCAACAGGTTATATATATAAACTGTAAGGTTTTATAAAATTATTATGCTTGCCCAAAAGCGGGGAACTAAGATTTGGGATATAGGAGGAATATCCC
>NW_028234429.1:35819663-35824663 GCF_977035675.1 Penaeus japonicus | reverse complement strand
AAAAGGCAAACAAGAAAACAAAAAGAACAAGAAAAAAGAAGACGAGTAAGAAGAAGAAAAAGAAGAAGAAAAAAGGCAAAAAAGAAGACGAGTAAGAAGAACAAAAAGAACAAGAAAAAAGGCAAAGAAGAAGACGAGTAAGAAGAAGAAAAAGTAAAAAGGGAAAGAAGAAGAAGAAAAAGAACAAGAAAAAAGGCAAAGAAGAAGACGAGTAAGAAGAAGAAAAAGAAACAAAAAAAAGGCAAACAAGAAGACGATATGAAGACGAAAAAAGTAGAAGAAAAAAAGGCAACAAAAGAACGAGTAAGATGATGATAAAGAAGAAGAAAAAGCAAACAAGAAGAACGAGTAGGATGAATAAAAGAACTAAGAAAAACATAGAAGAAGCGAGTAAGAAGATGAATCAAAAGAAAAAAGGCAAAGAAGAAGACGAGTAAGAAGAAGAAAAAGAACAAGAAAAAAGGCAAACAAGAAGACGAGTAAGAAGAAGAAAAAGAAGAAGAAAAAAGGCAAACAAGAAGACGAGTAAGAAGAAGAAAAAGAACAAGAAAAAACAAAGGAGAAGCGAGTAAGAAGAAGAAAAAGAACGAGAAAAAAAGGCAAAGAAGATGACGATGAAGAAAGAGAAGAAAAAGAAAGAAAAAAGGGCGAAGAACACGTGGAAGACGAGGAAAAAAGAACAAGAAAAAAGACGATTTTCTCGCAAACGTGACTCGGGTTTCAAGATGCTCCTGTCACGCCTCCCAGCTGTGCAATGGGCGTGACTGTCTGTTACAATGAGCGATTCTTTTCTCTTGCTTTACGTTTAATGCAGTAAAGGAGTAAGAGAGCGGGAGGGAAAAATAATAGTCAGTTTATCTAGAATGAGTCTTCTTCGCTATTGCATTGTGTTGAAGTGCAGTTCGTGACGCCACGTAAAGGTGAGGTTTTGAGGATGTCTTAAGGATGCTATTGTAGTCTGGCGCTCTCTTAGTGTGTTGGTTTACGCGCACTTGTACGTGTACTTACGTGTATTTACACACACTTTTCAGTATGTTTTTTTTTTTTTTTTTTTTTTTTTGTCTTTCTCTATCTGTTTTTCTTTGTTTTTTGTTTGTTTTTCTTTCTCTCTCTTTCTTTATCTGTCTCTATCTCTCTATTTCTCTTTCTTTATCTCTTTCTCTCCTTCTCTCTCTCTTTCTTTCTGTCTCTCACGTTCTCTTTCTTTCTTTCTCTCTCTCTCTCTCTCTCTCTCTCTCTCTCTCTAAACGCACACTCAGGTACCCAATACACACATACTTCTGAATTATGTATTACACATATGATTATAACATGTTATATATTCTATACCCTTACATATATGTAAACATATTCATGCATATATAGACACATAAGCATTTGCAAATAAACAAACCTACATATCTTTATTCACATTTATATTCCACACGCTAATCGAAGTTTATACATCAATTAGTGAATTTAACAGACATTCAGCAATTACAAACAGAAGACACAATTGGGGACTCGTGTCTCTCGAGGCGAAGGACAAGTCAATACTCTTTCTTAAGCAAAAAAAGAAGAAAAAAAAAACAAAAAACGAGTTTCTTTACTCCGTTAGGACACTGAGAGTTTTATTATTGTTTGATAGATAATGAACTATGGTGATTATTTTTTGTGTTTATTTCAACGATGCTATTTGAGGTTTTGTAGTTATGAACAAATGTGATAGAAGTTTTGAAAAGAATTCTTAATTAAGAACACTGGAAGAATTCTTGAGTGGTTTCCCCTCTGAAATAATTACATAAAAAGGAATGATATATAGCTGACTTTTTTAGCCATTCTTTTTTCTTCCTCTTTTTCTCTATGTCTTCTTTTACTTCTTATGTCATTTTTTATATATATTTTTTAAAGTTTTACCTCCTCGATCTTGAACTTGAAAATCTTATGGGTGTTTTGGATTGCATCTGAAATAGTATATTTAATTATCTATTATCTATATTATGTAAAGGAAAAAAAAATATATATTGCTTCAGTGTTCAGGTAACGCGAACCGGGTTTAATGTTAATGGGATCTCAGGTAACTATGTGCAAATAATTCAAACTACATTGCTTGATGAGTGTGCAAAATTTCTTGCAACAAGGCTTTCGTGCATGGGATTACACATCCAAGATTTCCTAACATGTTAAGCTTACAGAATCTCCTTTTTATACTTCTTCTAATAATGGAAATGATATATGTAAATCGAAGGAATGAGAGAAGAAAGAGAGAGAGAGAGAGAGAGAGAGAGAGAGAGAGAGAGAGAGAGAGAGAGAGAGAGAGAGAGAGAGAGAGAGAGAGAGAGAGAGAGAGAGAGAGAGAGAGAGAGAGATAGATAGATAGATAGATAGAGAGAGAGAGACAGAGAGAGAGAGAGAGACAGACACAGAGATAGACAGATAGATAGATAGAGAGAGAGAATGAAAGAGAGAAAGCACGAAACATATGCAGAAACACACAGACAGGCACACAGACAGATAGGTAGAGAGACTATCAGACAGACACATAACTACACAGCCAGACAGACAGAGAGAACGACAGAGAGAGAGCGAGCGAGAGAAATGACCTAATGCTACTTGACTCGTGATTACATCAATGAATCGTTGGGGGGGGGTTGGGGGGGGGGGGTTGGGGGGCGGTGGGGGTGGGTTGGGGGGGGGGTAGGGAGGGGGTGGGGGGGGGGTGGAGGGGGGGACGGGGGTGGGGTAGGGGAGGGGGGGGTTGGCGGGGGTTGGGTGGTGGGGCGGCGGGGGGGGGGTGGGGTGGGGGCACCTTTGAGCGATCGAAACAAATGATATGCAAATTTAAGTCTAATGCTTGACAAAATTTCAACTGAAATCTACATATTGGAAAATTAATATTCAACCATCTCTCTCTCTCTTTCTCTCTTTCTTTCGTTCTCTCTCTCTTTCTTTCGTTCTCTCTATCTCTCTCTCGGTCTCTTTCTCTCTGTCTCTATTTATGTTTATCTACTTTATCTAGCTATTTCTATCTATTCTCTCTCGCTCTCTCTCTCTCTCTCTCTCTCTTTGTGTCTCCCTCTCTCTAATATTCCTCCGCTTAATTACCCCGGGGGGGTGTGGGGGTTGGGGGTGGGGTGGTTATTGTGTTGGGGTGAGGAAGTTCACCATTTTCTTTCTAGACAGAGATGAGAAGAGAAATCAGAGAGATAGAGAGAGAGAGATAGAGAAAGAGAAAAGAGAGAGAGAGAGAGGAGAGAAGGTGAATTGAGGATCGGTGAATAGATAGGGAAAGAGAGAGTGGAATAAGTGATTGTTGAGAGAGAGAGAAAGAGAGGAGAGAGAGAGAGAGAGAGAGAGAGAGAGAGAGAGAAAGAAGAAAGAGAGAGAGAGGAGAGAGAAGAGAGAGTGAGAGAGAGAAGGAGAGAGAGAAGGAGGAGACAGGAGGGGGGAAGAGGAGAGAAAGAGTGATATATATATATATCGATATATCTTATATATATATATACATATATATATATATATATATATATATATATATAATATATATATATATTTATATTCATTATATATACATATATATATATATATATATAATTTATATATATATATATATATATATATATATAAATAATATATATATATATATATATATATATATATATTATATTTGTATATGAATATATATATATATATATATATATATATATATATATATATATATATATATATATAAATTTTTTTTTTAATATATATACATATATAAATACATATATATACATAATATCTTTCTCTCTCTCTCTCTCTCTCTCTCTCTCTCTCTCTCTCTCTCTCTCCTCTCTCTCTCTCTCTCTCCTCTCTCTCTCACTTTTCCCGTCCCCCCCTCCCCTCCCCTTCACACCCCCCTCTCTCCTTCCCGTCCTTCCCCACCCTCCTCCCCCACGTCTCTCTCCCCGTACCTTCTCCACCACTCTCCTCCTCCTCACTTCCTCTCTCTTCTCATCTCTCCCCTCTCTTCTCTCTCTCTCTCTCTCCTCTCTCCAATCTCCTCCCCTCCCTCCCTCACTCCTACCTCTCTCTCCCTTCCGCTCCCTCCGTCTCCTCGATCCTTCTCTCCTCCTCCTTCTCACTCTCCTCCCTCTCCTCCTCTCTCTCATCTCTCGCTTCGAGGCTCTCGTCTATATATTATATATATAAATATATATATACATTATATATACATATATATATATATATATATATATATATATATATATATATATACCTACATATATAAATAAAATACATATATATACATATATATCTTTCTCTCTCTCTCTCTCTCATCGTCTTCCCCTCTCGCTCCTCCCCCTCTCCTCTCTTAATCCTTACCTCTCTCACTTATCTTCTCCCCCTTTACCCACTCCCCTTCTCATACCCTCTCTCTTCTCCTCCCCTCTTCGCTCTCTCTCTCTCACTCTGGTCTCTTTCTTGTCTCCTCTCTCTTCTCTCTCCTTCTCCTCTCTCTCCTCTCTCTCTCTCATCATAAATATATATATATAATATTAATATTACATTTATCTATACAATTTATAGTATATATAATATATATATATATATAGATATATATATATATATATATATGTATATATATGTATATATTATATATATGTATATATATATTATATATATATATATATATAAATATATAAATTTATAGATATATAATAATTATATATATATATCTTCTAGATAAATATATATATATATATATATATATATATATATATTTATATATATCTATCTATAAAAATATATACAGTATATATATATAACATATACAGTTATATACATACATACATACATTTATATATATATATATAATCGTATATATAAAATATATATATATAAATATATATATATATATATATATATATATATATATTATAAATATACACACACACACACCACACACATACACACACACACACAGCACATCACCACACACAGCACACACACAATACACACATAATATATATAATATA
>NW_028234429.1:35784993-35787493 GCF_977035675.1 Penaeus japonicus | reverse complement strand
TGGTGCAGGTGGCCCAGGATTTTCAGCTGGTGCAGGTGGCCCAGGATTTTCAGCAGGTGCAGGTGGCCCAGGATTTTCAGCTGGTGCAGGTGGCCCAGGATTTTCAGCTGGTGCAGGTGGCCCAGGATTTTCAGCTGGTGCAGGTGGCCCAGGATTTTCAGCTGGTGCAGGTGGCCCAGGATTTTCAGCTGGTGCAGGTGGCCCAGGATTTTCAGCTGGTGCAGGTGGCCCAGGATTTTCAGCTGGTGCAGCTGGCCCAGGATGTTCAGCAGGTGCAGGAGGCCCAGGATTTTCAGCTGGTGCAGGTGGCCCCGGATGTTCAGCTGGTGCAGGTGGCCCAGGATTTTCAGCTGGTGCAGGTGGCCCAGGATTTTCAGCTGGTGCAGGTGGCCCAGGATTTTCAGCAGGTGCAGGTGGCCCAGGATTTTCAGCTGGTGCAGGTGGCCCAGGATTTTCAGCTGGTGCAGGTGGCCCAGGATTTTCAGCTGGTGCAGGTGGCCCAGGATTTTCAGCTGGCGCTAGCAGACCCAGTTTCGGAGGTGGTGCAGCAGGTGGCGCTGGAGTCGGAGGTGGCGCAGCTGGTGGCCCTGGATTCGGAGGTGGCGCAGCTGGTGGCCCTGGATTCGGAGGTGGCGCAGCTGGTGGCCCTGGATTCGGAGGTGGCGCAGCTGGTGGCCCTGGATTCGGAGGTGGCGCAGCTGGTGGCCCTGGATTCGGAGGTGGCGCAGCTGGTGGCCCTGGATTCGGAGGTGGCGCCGCTGGTGGCCCTGATTCGGAGGTGGCGCCAGCTGGTGGCCCTGATTCGGAGGTGGCGCCAGCTGGTGGCCCTGGATTCGGAGGTGGCGCCAGCTGGTGGCCCTGATTCGGAGGTGGCGCCAGCTGGTGGCCCTGATTCGGAGGTGGCGCCAGCTGGTGGCCCTGATTCGGAGGTGGCGCAGCTGTGGCCCTGGATTCGGAGGTGCGCAGCTGGTGGCCCTGATTCGGAGGTGGCGCCAGCTGGTGGCCCTGATTCGGAGGTGGCGCCAGCTGGTGGCCCTGATTCGGAGGTGGCGCCAGCTGGTGGCCCTGATTCGGAGGTGGCGCCAGCTGGTGGCCCTGGATTCGGAGGTGGTGCAGCTGGTGGCCCTGATTCGGAGGTGGCGCCAGCTGGTGGCCCTGATTCGGAGGTGGCGCCAGCTGGTGGCCCTGGATTCGAGGTGGCGCAGCTGGTGGCCCTGATTCGGAGGTGGCGCAGCTGGTGGCCCTGGATTCGGAGGTGGCGCAGCTGGTGGCCCTGCATTCGGAGGTGGCGCAGCTGGTGGCCCTGGATTCGGAGGTGGCGCAGCTGGTGGCCCTGGATTCGGAGGTGGCGCAGCTGGTGGCCCTGGATTCGGAGGTGGCGCAGCTGGTGGCCCTGGATTCGGAGGTGGCGCAGCTGGTGGCCCTGGATTCGGAGGTGGCGCAGCTGGTGGCCCTGGATTCGGAGGTGGCGCAGCTGGTGGCCCTGGATTCGGAGGTGGCGCAGCTGGTGGCCCTGGATTCGGAGGTGGTGCAGCTGGTGGCCCTGGATTCGGAGGTGGCGCAGCTGGTGGCGCTGGAGTCGGAGGTGGCGCAGCTGGTGGCCCTGGATTCGGAGGTGGTGCAGCTGGTGGCCCTGGATTCGGAGGTGGCGCAGCTGGTGGCCCTGGATTCGGAGGTGGCGCAGCTGGTGGCCCTGGATTCGGAGGTGGCGCAGCTGGTGGCCCTGGATTCGGAGGTGGCGCAGCTGGTGGCCCTGGATTCGGAGGTGGCGCAGCTGGTGGCCCTGGATTCGGAGGTGCGGCAGCTTGTGGCCTGGATTCGGAGGTGGTGCAGCTGGTGGCCCTGATTCGGAGGTGGCGCAGCTGGTGGCCCTGGATTCGGAGGTGCGCAGCTGGTGGCCTGGATTCGGAGGTGGCGCAGCTGGTGGCCCTGGATTCGGAGGTGCGCAGCTGGTGGCCCTGATTCGGAGGTGGCGCAGCTGGTGGCCTGGAGTCGGAGGTGGCGCAGCTGGTGGCCTGGATTCGGAGGTGGTGCAGCTGGTGGCCCTGATTCGGAGGTGGCGCAGCTGTGGCCCTGGATTCGGAGGTGGCGCAGCTGGTGGCCTGGATTCGGAGGTGGTTTCACACACACACACACACACACACACACACACACTCACCCACCCACACACATACACACCGACACACACACACACACACACACACACACACACACACACACACATACACACACACACACACACACTCACCCACCCACACACACACACACACACACACACACACACACACACACACACACACACACACACACACACTCACCCACCCACACACACACACACACACATATTCCTATGGTGGTTATACCCTATATACATATAGATAAAAAAGAGAAAGATAAAGAAAAGAAAGAAAGAAAAAAAGACAAAGAAAAGAAAGAAAGAAAGAAAAAGTATTAAGTACTAAAAGAAAAGAAAGAAAAAACATGACTATTTTTAGAGAAG
>NW_028234429.1:35767493-35772493 GCF_977035675.1 Penaeus japonicus | reverse complement strand
AGAGGGAGAGAGAGAGCGAAAGAGAGAGAGAGAGAGAGAGAGAGAGAGAGAGAGAGAGAGAGAGAGAGAGAGAGAGAGAGAGAGAGAGAGAGAGAGAGAGAGAGAGAGAGAGACGGTCAGAGAGAGAGAGAAAAAAAAAATAAACAACAGAAAAAAGAACAAAAGAAAAGGAAAAGGATTGTGAACGAAAAAGAGATACAAAGGAAATTCACTAAAAAGAAAGAAAATATTCTTCATTGCACAGTCACGCAAGATGAGAGAGACCCCCCCTCCCCCTCTGGTGACGACCCTGAGACAAAGAACCGAAGAAGAAGAAAAAAAGAGAGAAATGAATAAAGAAAGAAAAAGGAGAGAGAGGATTGTCACATTCCTCTCTCTCTCCCTATCCCCCTTCCCTGGTCCTCTCTTCCTCCCTCCCCGATATCTTTAATCACACACCCCTCCCCCCCCCCTCTCGTAATGACCCTGAGACAAAGAAACGAACAAGAAAGAGAGAGAGAAAGAAAAAAAAAACAAAAAACACAGACAGGATTATCACTTTTTGTTTCCCCCCTCCCCTGACCCCCCCTACCCCCCCTCTCTCTCTCTCCCTCCCTCCTACACTAATACTCCCCCTCCCCCTCCCCCTCTCATGACGACACAGAGACAAAGAAACGAAGAAGAAAGAAAGGAAAAAAGAAGAGGAAAAAAAGAAAATACAGGATCATCCCTTACTCCATCCACCCCCATCCCCCCGCCTCCACCCTCCCCGTCTCGAAAGGTCAAAGGTCACGGTCGAACGTTATCTATTGCCAGAGTAATAGATAGTGAACGGAGTTTTGTATTCGGCGACAAAGATAAAGATAATGACGATATCTGTTTTATTTTTGGCTAATAGTGATTAATGAAAATGATGATATTAATGATGATGATAATAACAGTAGTAATAGCAATAGCAAGAACAACAATAATTATAGTTATAACAAATGATAATAATGGCTATAAGGGATGGTGGTGATGTTGTTCGTAATGTTTATTGACAATTTTAGTGATACTTATTATACTCAGAAATACTTCTAATACTACTACTACTGCTACTAATAATGATCATTATCAGAATCATGAGGATGATGGTTACAGTAACAATAATGATAAGAGACTATAATAGTGATGAGAATAGTAATAAAAAACATTTCCAATAATAATGATAATAATAATAATAACAACAATAATAATGATAATAACAAAAGTAACAAAAATACTAAAAATACAACTACTATTAATAACAATAGCAAAATAACAACAACAAAATAACAACAACAACGATAACAACAATAACATTTGAACAGAAGAAGGAACTAAAACGAATCATGCATTTTATCACACGGATCAACCTACACCATCTATCATTGCACGATCCGAGAGATAAGATTTCTATGCAAACAA
Source organism: Penaeus japonicus (assembly GCF_977035675.1). NCBI lineage: Eukaryota > Metazoa > Arthropoda > Malacostraca > Decapoda > Penaeidae > Penaeus > Penaeus japonicus. The sequence goes on along the minus strand of NW_028234429.1, from coordinate 35,771,068 downwards.
AGCAACGGCGTCAGATGCATCAGCTGTCTCGTCCAGGAATCCGATATGAAAGATAACGAATTGATAGAGAAATAAGGATGAAAAGAAAAGAAAAAAGGAGAGAAAGAAAAAAGACAGAAAGGAAGAAAGAAAGAAAAAAAGGAAAAAGAAGAAAGAAAAAAAGAAAGAAAGAGAGAAAAAAAGAAAGGAAAAGAATAAAGAAAAAAGAAAAGAATGAAAAAAGGAAGAAAAAAGGAAGAAAACAGAAAGAAAAAAAGAAAAAAGAAAAAGAAAAAGAAAAAAGAAAAAGAAAGAAAAGAAAAGAAATATATATATATATATATATATATATATATATATATATATATATATATATATATATATATATATATATATACATATATATAATACGTCGGTTTCTGAGGGAGAAAGTTATGTTGACGTGAACTTAGACTTTTCCCGAGTGAAAGTGGAATTATTTTTGTTGTTGTTGTTATTATCGGTGATATTTTTGTTGTTGTTGTTGTTATTGATAATGTACTTTTTATGATTTTCATTATTGTTGTTTTTGTTGTTGTGTTTTGGTATCATCATCATTATTATCATCCTCATCACTATTATTTCTACTATTGATATTACTATTTTTATCATCATTACTGTCATCATCATCATTATTATCATCATCATCATCATTATCAACATCTTTAACCTCACAACCATCCTCCTCCTCCTCATCATCATCATCGTCACCATCAAACCACATATACGAAGCACCATACAAACATGCAACCAGCTAAGAGGAACAGACAGACAACATCAAATGGCAATCCGTATATCTATCATACTTAATGAACTACAATATTTGTGTGAATGACTATGTGAATATCAATTCCTTTTTCTGTTAACACTTACTGGCAAATCCATTAATCTTTCTTGATATTAACATACAGCCAAATAGAATCTTTACTGAAATTATTTTAGGCTTGTACGTATCCCCTTGAGAGAGCGAGTGAGAGAGAGAAAATGAGAGAGAGAAAGGGAGATAGACGGAGAGATAGATAGAAAGATAGACAGGTAGATAGACAGATAGAGAGGCAAATAGAAAGGTGAAAACAAAATTAAAAAACAAACAGATAGATTGATAGATAGAGGTAGATAAACAGACTGATAAGAAAGAGAGAGGGGGAAAGATAAGAAGATAAAGATAGATAGATAGATGGATAGACAGACGGAAAAGTCAGAGATAGTGGCTGAAGCATATCGATCGGTAGACAGATTGATAGAAAAGAGAGAAGCAGTGACTGAGATAGATAGATAGATAGATGCTACACAGATAGGTAAATAATCAAAATATGTAGGCAGAGAGACAGATAAATAGAGAGAAAGATAAAGAGGAAAGATCATAAAAAAAAGAATGTGTTAAATGCAAGTTTATCTTCTCGTCTGCAATTGCGAAAGATCAGCACATTGCAAGTCACTGTCTGAAGTGTATGACCGACATCGTAAACTTTTGACCCAGAAACATAGGTCAGTTAGAACTTACATATTAGATACAGCAAGCAGTGGGATTTTTTTTTTACCACGTTAGAATAGCTGTTGTCGACAAAAAAAAAAAAAAAAAAAACAACAACTGATTTCCACAAACATGCAATAGGTCATATCAGGTTGTTGTCAGGGTATGGTCATCATAATCAAGTCTCAACGGATCAGTGCAAAATTTCATGCCAATAGTTTACATTTAAAAAAAAACAATCAACATGTAAACAAAAAAAGCAAAATTGAATATCAAGCTCTTACGAACAAAACAACAACAACAACAAAAAACAACAACAAACAACAACACACATTTGTCCTGACAAGCAATCATTCGCTCAAATCACCAACTGATAAACAAGTAATCAAAGGAATTGCATTAAACAAACACAATCAACAAATTCCTGCCTTGCCATGTAACCGCAAATTCAAGACTTTACCCTCTTTGGGAAAACCCTAAATTTTTGGTCTTCGTCCAGGTTTTTTGTAAAGACGTAAATCCCAGCGAGATGGGGAATGTGTTCAAAGGTGTTTTGGGTATTTTTTTTCTCTCAATTTATTTTCTTTTATTTGTTCTATGTTTTAGATTGGTTAAGAAAGAAAGGAAAGAGAGGGAAGGAAGTGCAAGTAGGATTCTCAATTTTTTTTTATTAGTTTTATGTTTTAGATTGGTTAAGAAAGAAAGGAAAGGGAGGGAAATAAGTGACAGTAAGAAGGAGGAAGGGATGGAAGGGATGGAATTAAAAAGAAAAAAAAAATCTCAATCTTTTAATTAGTTTTATGTTTTAGATTGGTTAAGAAAGAAAGGAAAGGGAGGGAAGTAAATGCCAGTAAGAGGGATGGAAGGGATGGGAAGGATGGAAGGGGATAAGGATAAAGAGGAGGAGGAGGAGGAGGTTTAGGTATAGAAAGGAAGACAATAAGGATGATGATGATTATGATAATGCTAATAATGATGATAATGATAACAGTAAGGATGATGATAGTTATAGTGATGATGATCTGACAATAATAGTAATAAAAGATAATGAAAAAAAATATATAATAAAACTATAATGATAATAAAACAATAATGATTATAAAAATTATAATGATAATATAAGCTATAATGATAATAAAACAATAATGATGAAATTAGTCACATCAATAATAATACTGATAATAAAGCTTATGATATTAATAGCAATTATACTAAAATGATAAAAGTAATAGATATCAACACTAATAATGACACTAAAATCAGTAATGATGATAATATGAGTAAAGAAAACAACAATAATGATAATAAGAGGAGAAGAAGAAGCAGATGAAGAAAAAGGAAAAGATAAGGGGAGGGGGGGAGAGGGAGGGGGAGGGAGGGTCGAGCAAAGAAGTTCATTGGTCCATCAGTCGTTATTCGTCACAGGTTCCAAGGACACCACAAAAAAAAAAAAGAAAAAAAAAATGCAAGGAAGTGAAAGTTCTGACCAATCTATCAAACCAAGTATTTACAAAAAAACACTGTTGTTGGCTTGTTTATTTCCCAAACATAATTTCTACCCTCGTGGTCTGTTTATTTTTTTTTTTCTTTTCTTTTTTTTTTGAGATAAACGTGACTTTCGCACGAGTGTGATTTTGCCTTTTCCTTCGCCGTAATCATCACGTTAAAAAAAAAAAAAAAAAAAAAAAACGTGAATCCGTAATTGCCTCCGAGACCTCGCCCTAGTCTCGTTGCAAGGTTGACATAATAACACCGTTCGGTAATTCCATGTTGCAGAAAGAGAGAGAGAGAGAGAGAGAGAGAGTGAGAGAGAGAGAGGGACAAAGAGAGAGAGAGAGAGAGAGGGAGGGAGGGAGAGAGAGAGAAAGAAAAAGAAAGAGAGAGAAAGAGAAAGAGAAAGAGAGAAATAAAGAAAGAAAGAAAGAGAGAAAGAGAAAGAAAGAGAGAGAGAAAGAAAGAAAAAAAAAAGAAAGAAAGAAAGAGAGAAAGAAAGAGAGAAAGAGAAAAAAAGAGATAATCATTAGCAAAGCACATGCACACCGCAGGCAGGAAACGACTCCCCGCTTTGTGCATGCAAGCAAAG
>NW_028234429.1:35759993-35762493 GCF_977035675.1 Penaeus japonicus | reverse complement strand
AGATAGATAGAATAGATCAACACCACCACACACACCACACACACCACACACACACACACACATATATATATATATATAAATATTTATATATATACTATATATATATATATATATAAATATATGTATATATATATATTATACTATATTTATATATAAATATATGTATATATATATATATATATATATATATATATATACTTATATATATATTTATATAAATATATATACTAAATAAAATATAATGTATCATCATCAAAAACGGTAGGATCTTGTTTGTGCAGCGTGGTCTCTCACCAATTCTCCGCCAATAATCTATGACGCACAGGTATAGGTCTTTCTGATGTTCTCTGTTTTTCTCTATGATCAATTTCAAATTTAGGATCTGATTTCTGGTACCTTTTCCAGGGCGAAAGCCTGCTTGTTCATCTGCAATTTCTTCTTTTAACTTCAACTTCATTCTTTCAGCAATAATTTTCAATAAAATTTTGCTGCTGTGACATATTAATGCAAGTGTCCTGTTGTTGCTGCATTGGAGTGTGTCACATTTTTTAGGGATGGGAGCAAAAACTGATTTTACCCAGTCTTCTGGGTAAAATATATATACATATATGTATATGTATATGTATACATATATATATAATATATATATATATATATATATATATATATATATATATATATATTATATATATATATATATATATATATATATATATATATATATATTATATCATATCATATTTTATATATATACATAAATATATATATATAATATATGCATATATATATATATATATATATATATATATATATATATATATATATATATATATATATATATATATATATATATTATATATATATATATATATATATATATATATATTATATATATATATATATAATATATATATATATATATTATATATATATATATATATATATATATATATATATATATATATATATATATATATATATATATTTATATATATATTATATATATATATATATTTATATATATATAAAATATATATATATATATATATATATATATATATATATATATATATATAATATATATATATATATATATTATTATATGTATATATATTGCATATGGATATGTATGTAATATTTATATATGTAATGTAATATGATGATGTGAATCTGAGATTTAAGCGTGAGTCTGTGTTACACTACATGTATGTATATTTGTGTGTATGTATGTGTACATATGGTGTTGTATAATACATATATACATAATATATATATATATATTATATATATATAATATATACAACACACACACACACACCACACACACAACCACACACACACACAATATATATATATATATATATATATAATATCTATATATATATATATATATATATATATATATTATATATATGTGTGTGTGTGTGTGTGTGTGTGTGTCTGTGTGTGTGTGTGTGTGTGTGTGTGTGTGTGTGTGTGTGTGTGTGTGTGTGTGTGTGTGTGTGCATATAGTATGTGTAGAGAGGGAGAGGAAAACATATGTGTTCGAGTGTGTTTTCGCTTTCATTTTGCTATGACGATGATTAATTTTTTTAAACAGCGATGGCGATAGCGAAGAGAAACTTGAAAATCAATCAAACTAAGACAAGAAAAAAAAAAAAGCTAACTAGTTGATTATCTCGATGATACGAAACATTTGATGATGATGGATTAATGATAACATGATTCATCTGACGCCACTCTTGATAACACGTGTTTACTTTAATCTAGGCGAAAATTTCTATATGAAGTCAGTTAATATTTTCCTTTATATATAAAAAAGAATGATTTGATGTTAAGTGTTGTGGGAAAGTATGTATTTCTCATGGTATATGGAAGGATTATTAGCATTCGGATTAATTAATTTTTAAGCTTTGATGATTGAAAATTAAGTTTTAATTATTCGGATATCAATAATTATCACTTAGCCAATTTAGGTCTCTTGTTTTGAATACGAATTACATCATATATGTTCTTCCTTGAGTTCATTAATCAACAGAGGTGATTTAGATTAAATTGTGATAAGTTTTTTTTCTTCCTTTTAATCTATTTTTTTTTCTTTCTTTTTTTTTTCTTTGTAGGATCCTTTCTTCCCTCTCTCTCTGTATGAGTATATCTGTCTATCATAATGTTTCTGGATTTCTCTTTCTATCTCTCTTTCTATCTCGTTTCTGTCGGTCTGTCTCTCTGTCTGTCAATTTGTCTCTATCTCTCTCTCCCTCCTCTTTTCCTCCCCCCTCTCTCTCTCTCTCCTCTCTCTCTCTCTCTCTCTCTCTCTCTCTCTCTCTCTCTCTCTCTCTCTCTCTCTCTCTCTCTCTTTCTATCTCTCTCTCTCTCTCTCTTTCTATCTCACTTCTGTCGGTCTGTCTCTCTGTCTGTCAATTTGTCTCTATCTCTCTCTCCCTCCCCCCTCCCTCTCTCACTCTTAACCCCCCCCCCTCTCTCTCTCTCTCTCTCTCCC
>NW_028234429.1:35729993-35732493 GCF_977035675.1 Penaeus japonicus | reverse complement strand
TCGTCATCACACCAACATCAACGATCGTATTTTGACATTTTCTTCATAAATTCAGTATACAAAACATTTATCGTGTATGTTAAAAAATGTTTATAAAAAATTGAATTTCGATTCTTGGTGAATTTCTGATAAAAATGATGAAAGAGGAAAGCAGATAAAACAGGATTATGATGAGAAATAAGGAAAGAAGATGATAAAGTAGAGAGAGAGAGAGAGAGAGAAAGAGAAAGAAAGAGAAAGAAAGAAGGAGAGAGCAAGAAAGAGAGAGAGAGACAGAGAGTGAGAGAGAGAGAGAGAGAGAGGAAAAGAAAGAAAGAGAGAGAGAGATAGAGAGACAGAGAGAAAGAAAGAGAGAGAGAGAGATAGAGAGACAGAGAGAAAGAAAGAGAGAGAGAGAGATAGAGAGACAGAGAGAAAGAAAGAGAGAGAGAACAAGAAGAAGAAGAAGAAGAAGAACAACAACAACAACAAAAAAAAAACATATAAAATAACAAACCAACCCTAATACTTGCAACAACACCAAATGCAAGCAACATAAAGAGCAATAAAAAACAAACTGAAGTGCAACAGCTATTTATTTACCCATTGTCTTAACTTTCACACACTGACTGATTGCTGCTTATGCACAGGCAATTCTGTCTCATGGAATTGATGGCAACATTGTGCAAATTTCAGCCTGCGTGTCGTGTGCCTGGGTTTAGTTTTGTGTTTATTATCATCATTATTAGCATGATTATCACTATTGTTGTTATCACTAACATTATTATATTATTATTGTTATTTTATCATCATTGTTATTATTATTAATGATATCATTTTTTTCATCATTATCATTACTGTTGTTTTCATTAACATTATCATTATTTTTATCATCATTATTGATATTATTTTTATTATCATTGTCACCATAATAACAATTATCATTATTGTTATCATTATTTTCATTATTATAAGAATTATCATCATGATCATGATTTATATAATTATTATCATTATTGATATTTTTATCATTATCATAATTAACATTACCATTATTAATATCATTATTATTATCATTATCATTATTATTCCTATTATCATTAACGATAATGATGTTCATATTGATAATGATAATAGTAATGATGATGAGAAAGATAATAATAAGGATGACAAAAGTAATGATAGTAATAGTGGTATAGATTATGATTCTAATAGTTATAAAAATAATGATAACAATGATAATGATAATGATAATGATTATAATGATAATGAGGATTAAAAGGATAATAACAACAATAATAATGATTGTGATAATAATAGTGATGCTAATAAAGATAAGAATTATAATGATGACAATAATTATGATAGTACTGATGATAACAATTATCACTAATATTTTTGTAGATATAGTTACAACGTGTTTACGCGCGTGTATGTGCGTGCGTATACGTACAAAGCAAAGGGGATCTTGAGTAATGTGAAAGGTTTTGATCCTACAGATACGGTGCAATTTTTCTTTTCTTTTTCCTTGTACTTAGTCTTTTTCTTATTCGTATTCTTATTGTCCTTATTATGTTCATCTCTTCCTTATGGTTATTGTTTTTATTTATTTATAATCATCATTATTATTATTGATATCATTATCATCCCATATTAGTCAAAAGCAATATCATCATCAAGATTGTTAATATTCTATCATTCCTTATCGTCGTTAATATCAACCTCAAAATATTGCATTCCGTCATCACTGCATATCTTTTTATTCGTTGCAACAGTACCTTCTCGTTAAAAAAAAAGAAAAAAATATATATGAATAGTTAGTAAGATAGATAAAAACAATAGATAGATAGATATGTATATAGATAGACAAATAGATAATCAAAAGCATACAGATAGATAGATAGACACAGAAAAAAAAATCCAAACAAATAAAAACAAACAAAAACAAACAAACAAACAAACAAATTCACACTGACAACCAACCAACCAACCAACAAAACAAAACAACCAAAAAAAAAAAAAAAAAAAAACGAAATAACCCAACTCCCCCCTTCCCCCTTCCCCCTTCCCCCCTCCACTCTTTCCTCCCCAGAACGAAGCCATGATGCGGGAAGCCCACAAGGAGAGAAGCCGGACCGCCCACGATGTATGTGAGAAGTACGACGTATATATGGGCCAGGATGACTACGTAAGGAAGTTGACTCAACAGGGAGAGAAGCTGCAATATTCAGATTGGTTTACGCTCAAACGGTAAGCTGGTTGGTTGGTTAGGGGTAGGGGTGGAGGGTGGGGGGTGGGGAGGGGGTTGGGGTATTTTGTGGGAGGTGTTGTGTCGTGCTATATATATATATATATATATATATATATATATATATATATATATATATATATATATATTATATATATTTTTTTTTTTTTTTTTCTTGTTTTTTTTTTTTTTTTTTTTTGAGGGTGAGTATTGTTTTTTTGTTTTGTTGTGTTTTTGTTTTCCCTTTCGTTTTTATATTGTTTTTTATTTGTA
>NW_028234429.1:35709993-35714993 GCF_977035675.1 Penaeus japonicus | reverse complement strand
CTGAAATACACTAGGAAATATCGTTAAAAAAAAAATGAATAAAAAAAAATAACTGTCTAGATAAAAGTGCACAACAAAGCAAAAGTGAGCAAGACTTGTGATATTTCCTAAATGTAAGTTATAAGTGAAGGCACATCTTTTGTAAGATTATATCAACTCAACATATAAACGTCCATCTAAGTAATTAAGTTGCACAGGAAGAAGGCTTTGTTAGAGTGATTTTTTTTTTTTTTTTTTTAATCTGTGGAAACATCCCTTCTCTGTGCTGTCTCATTTACCACTTGCCTTTAAAAGGTTGGCTCTTGTTAAAATACCGGGAAACTGAGGTGCAACTGTTGAAATTGCAACTTCCATTGAAAACGTCATGAAAATCGGCGCGTGGTTTGATCTGAATGAACTCTAAAAACGATTTTTTTTCCGTAAAAAAGTATAGTAAATTATCTTACGTAGCTTTACTTATTAATGCTTAACACTCGAGGTATCTTTTTTAAGATACCTCGGATGACACATCATTGCCTAACGAAACATAACGGACTGGAAAATAAACGAATATATTAGACAAGACCAATTAAATGTAAATGTAAAGTAAAATAGAAGATTTATATAAACTGAATAAAAACTGCATTTGTTAAAAACAGTCTAACTCTTCCGATGTTATTTACCAAAGCTGGTTCTGCGGGACGGATCAGCTTTTGTCATCGTCACAATAAATACAGATTATTTCCGCCTAGGATATGATAATAACTACAAATCCAGGAACAGTGATTACCGAAAAGATTTAAAAGTTCCCATAAGATACTTTTCTCGAAAACACTGGAAGAATGACAAATAGCGGAATCCTGACTCAGCTGTTTATTGAAGGTCGTTTGCCTCTTTCTTACTTGACATTCTACAAACTTAGTCTATGTCATCTGATGGCTAAAAAAGATCCGTAAAAAGAGAAAGGGATTTGCAAACACACCTGTCTAAAGTATTACGGTGCTTATTCAATCCGGAAACGTAATAAAATCAAATAATTAAAAAAATCACCTTGCAATGTGTACTTCTTGTCGCGTCATTGGAGTATCCGTTTTCTATTAACTGATGAGTTGGTTCTAGGTATAACTAAAGGGAATTGAAGGTTAAGAAACGTGTTAACCCGTTTAGTCATGGTAAGGTGGGTTTTAATATGCAGGATCATTTTATTATTGTGTGACTTCTCGTCATGTTGCAGTGAATATCAAATTATATCAATAAAGTATTTTCTTCAGGTAGCGCATATACTTTTCTGTTTTACAATTTTCCTATAAGGAATCTCGTCCAAATATTGTCCGCTTTCTCTATATTCCGGTTTCTTGTTCGTCTATAATCATCTAAGTCAAGAAGCTGTGGTGGCTTGCTAATCATTATGATAATCACTGCAAAATTCATATAGATTTCTCTCAACCGGGTGTTCTACATACACTTTTTTTTACGTAACCCTCATCACTTTAAAACTGAAAGCTGATCGTCAGTTCATCATTGGCAATGAAATTTCGAAACCGGAGGAAAATTGTTGTCTGCAAATTGTTACACCTTTACAAGTCTTAACCGTCTATTGTTTACGATAACCTGGGTCAAAATCTAACGCCATTCACTCTCGTATTGTTTTTGTTTTTCACTCGTTTTTATTCGGTTGCATAAAGCAGTTCCGCGTGTTTGACGTTATTGCAGTGATACTTTCGTCCAGGTGCGATCCACGTATAACTTGTTTTCGTTTATGTGTTGAGAAGGAGAGACAGGGAGGAGGGAAAAGGGGGATTGGGAGAGAGGGATGGAATAGGAGGGGGAAAGAGGGAGAAGAAAGGGGGGGGGGGAGAGGGAAGGGAGGGAAAAGGAGAGAGGTGAAGGTGAGGGAAGGGAGAGGAAAAGAGGGAAGGGAAAGGGAGATAGAGAGGGAGAGAGGGAAGGGAAAGGGAGAAAGGTGAAGAAGAATGAGAGTGAGAGGAATAAGAAGAGGGAAAGGGGGAGAGGAGAAGGAAAGAAGGAAAAGAGGAATGAGGGAAGGGAAAGCGAAATAGAGAAGAGAGAGAGAAGCAGGGAGAGAAGGTCATGTAGGAAGAAATTGGGACGGGAAGAAGGATATGAGGAAGTAAGAGTGAAAGAAAGAAGAGAGAAGGAAAAAAAAAGAAGGAGGGAAGAGAGAGGGATACAGACGAGAGAAAAGGGAAGGAGAGAAGGAAGGATGAAAGGAAGGAGGGAAGGAAGGATGAAAGGAAGGAGGGAAGGAAGGAAGAAAGGAGTATGACGAAGGGTGTGAATACTCTCGTCTATATAACAATTTCCTAACCTTACTTTCCACCAGTCACCAGCCACGAATCTGTAGACATTCAAACGGTAATTCAAACGGTGATTCAAACGGTAATTCAAACGGTGATTCAAATGCGTTCGTATGGGTTGTTTGTATGTCCGTTTATTTTGTAGTTACGTCATGATGTAGTGACGCTATGAAGTAGTTATGTTATGATGTAGTGACGTTATGATGTAGTTATGTTATTATGTAGTGACGTTATGATGTTTGACGTTATGATGTAATAATGTTATGTTAGGTAGTGATTAAGAAGTAGTTATGTTATGAAGCCTTCATTAACCTTAAAGATGCATTTTTATGGTTAATCAGATTCAATATTGCAATACAAATAACAAACATTAAAGAATATGATAGTTACTTTTGGGTACGTATAGTATATGTATATGTATATATATATCATATATTGGGTACGAATGCATATGTTTTGAACAAGCGAGTCGAGGGCGTGCAGTTCACGAAAGCAGTGACCGTGTGCTTGTAACTAATGGTAATAACTATTAGTAGAGAAAATATATATTGCTTGTATTTTAACTAGGACGGATGGTTTGCAATTGCCATATTATTCATTAGGGAAATATAAGGGAAAGTGGGTGTCAATTGGTTTGTGTTTATGCTTGCGTTCCTGAGATTATTTTGTGGTTTGTTCAGTTTCTCGCAAAATTACATCTACCCTTGATGAACAGGCTGATTTCATTGTCACACACACACACACACACACACACACGCCCGCACACGCACGCACACACACTCACACTCACACACACACTAACACGCATATACTTATATGTATACATACACACACACCCTAGCACGCATAAACTTATATGTACACACACACACACAAACACACACATAACCTTCCCTTCAAGCGAGGACGCTACGGCCATAACCGCACACCGCAGAATATCCAACTTATCTTATTCTTTACACGAGGGAAAATGCTTATGACTCTGTCTTTCATTTACCTCTCAATAATCACACAAAAATCATTAAAACAACCAACGCTTGATAATTGTATGTGAGATATACATATGTGTATATGTATGTGCATATGTTTTGTGTGTGTATGTGTGTGTCTATGTGCTTGTCCGTGTGTACGTATTTATGCGCGTGCGTGTCCGTATGTACGTATTTGTGCTTGTGCGTGTCCGTATGTACGTATTTGTGCTTGTGCGTGTCCGTATGTACGTATTTGTGCTTGTGCGTGTCCGTATGTCCGTGTTCCCGTGCAGGACCAAACGACGAGAGATGAGAGGAGAATACGAAGGAAACATTCACTGGGCGAAGCAAAGCGGAGACAACGGAAGCATGACCCCACGAGCAGAATGATGCGCCGTCTTGGCCTAGAATGTCAGTCGGCAGGGGGGAGGGGAGGGGAGGGGAGGGGAGGGGAGGGGAGAGGGGGGATCAGTCCCAAACCAGACTGCGCTCGATCACGTCTTGAATGCAGGGCAGAGGCGCAGGCACACATACTGGTCAGGATGGGAGTCTGGATGGAGGCTGGCTCTTATATGACAGCTATTTTTAAGGGGATGATTGCAGACATTGCCTCACAATACACGCGCGCGGGCACAAATACTCACAAACACACACACACATATGAATAACTGAATGAACAAATAATTGAACACACACACATGAATAAATTTATATATATATATATATATATATATATATATATATATATATATATATATATATATATATATATATATATATATATGTATACACACATACACACACTCACACACACACACACACACATTCTTACTCTTTTTTCAGCACCATTGATATCTATCATTACGATCACATCTTTTTTTCCTCATCAAAACAACGCAACTAACCATATTTTCCATCATTCTCCGCCAACAGATCGATCAGCTGTTCGAGAAGTACCGACTGGATTTCGAACTCTTCGGATACGACTACGAGGCATATCGGCAGATGGCTCTTGAAGAATGACGAAGGATAAAGTGTATTTTGGAGATTCTATTTATGATTCGTATTTTTACGCCGTATAGTTTTAAGTCGATGTAAGGTAATATATTGATTGTTAGTAATATATGAATTTAGGTATTAGTAATATCTAGAAATTGTATAATTGATATCTAGAAATGTATAATGGATAGATCAGAGTGTGGATTGATATATGATTTTTTTTTTTTTAATACAGAAAAAAATAACAACAAAAAATAGCCTGTTATATCACTCACTTAACAATAACCATCATCAATACACGAAGAAAAAGAAAGAAAGGAAGAAAGAAAAAAAAAAAACAGTTGGTATTTTTATTTCCTGTTCATCCTTCCATATGAGATGTTCTCTCATCGCCGACAAGTGCTGGTGACTCTTACAACACTTGGGTTACATACTTTCTCTCCCAAGCCTTGTATTACAGGGTATCTGTGCACCTCCATTTCAAAACTTCAATTACTGAACCTTAGTCTACATGCGCCATTGGCAATCTGCTCTTTATTCATATCATAAGGCATCTGTCTACTTTCACTTGGGATGTTTCTATCTCTTTCCTTCAAATATGTCTGCTTGCATCACAAGGCATCTAGGCAACTGCATTAACAGTCTCTCTGGTTATGGATGCAATTGAAAGGCTAAATGCATTGCTTTTCATGACACGACCTCCTCATAACATTTATTCCTTGTATGAATATTC
>NW_028234429.1:35647493-35652493 GCF_977035675.1 Penaeus japonicus | reverse complement strand
TGTGTGTGTGTGTGGGTGTGGGGTGTGTGTGGTATGGTGAGTTGTGTGTAGAGTGTGTTGTGAGTGACGTGTGTGTGTGTGTGTGTTGTGTGTGTGCTGTGGTGTAAGTATGTATTGTGTGTGTGTGTGTTGAGTGTTGTGTGTGTCGTGTGTGGTGTGCTGTGTGTGTGTGGTGCGTGTGTGGGTGTGTGTGTTTGTGTTTGAGTGGTGGGGGGGGGGGGGGGGGGCGGGGGGGGGGGGGGGGGGCGGGGGGGTGTTTGTTTGTGGGTGTGTGTGGGGGGTGTGTGGGGCTGGTGTGTGTGAGTGTGTGAGTGTGTGTGTGTGTGTGAGGTGAGGTGTGAGTGTGTGATGAGGGGTGTGTGTGTGTGTGTGAGTGTTGTGTGTGGGTGTTTGGTTTTGTGTGAGTGAGTCTGTGTGTGTGTGTGTGTGTGTGTAGTGTGTTTGTGTGTGTCGTATGAGTGTGGGGGGGGGGGGGGGGGCGGGGGGGGGGGGGGGGGGGGGTTTGATTGGGTGGGTGTGGGTTTGTGTGTTGGGGGTGTATGGGTGTGTGTTGTGTGTGTGAGTGTGGTGTAGTTGTGTGTGTGGTTTATGTGTGTGTGTGTGTGTGTGTGTGGTCCGTTGCACGTGTGTGTGTGAGTGTGGGTTGTGTCTGGGTGTGTGAGTGTGGGGCGGGTGTGTGAGGGTGGTTTTTTTGCGTGTGTTGTGTTTGTAGTGAGTGTGTGTGTGATAGTGTGGGTGTGTGTGAGAGAAGTGTGTGTGAGTGTTGGTGGCGTGTCGGTGTGTGTGTGTGTGTGTATATATTTATGGGTGTGGAAGTGTGGGTGACATATTCTCACAAGATGTATATTCTCTTCTCACCAATAATATATATGAAATCATCTCTCCTATAAATCTCACAATAACTGTACATCATACCTATATAACTCTCACCACTACTCTATATATCAAGACGAGATGAGTGTGTGTGATAGTGTGTGTGTGGTGTGTGTGTGAGATGGGAGAGAGAGAGGTATTGTAAGAGAGAGAGTGGGTCTAGAGTGTGGGTTTGGGTTTGTGTGTGTCGTTTTTTATTTTGTTTGTGAGTTTTTTTTATTTTTATTGTGATGTGGGGGTAGTGAGAGATTGAGTCACGAGACGTAATACACACACCTTCACACAGACTCGCATACTTCTCTCAATCTACCTCTTCTCTAAAATATCTATCACAATGGTTAGTGTGCAGTAGTGGTGTGAGTGTGTGGAGGTTTTGATAGCGAGTGTGTGTGTCGTGTGTGTGTTAGATATATGTTAGATGTTATATACATTATATTTATATATTGTTTGGGGGTGTGTGTGTGTGTATATATGATATATATATAGATATATTAAGATATATATTTATATATATTATATATATATAATACTTTTTATATATATATATATGTATATATACATATATATATAAGTTTGTGTGTGTGTATATACTATATATATATATTATATATATATATATATCTATATGTTATATTTATATATATATCTATATAAAGATATATATATATATATATATATATTTTTAAATATATAAATACACACACACAACCACACACACACACCACACACACACAATATATATATATTAGATATATTTATATATATTGTTATATTATATATTTATATATGTATTTATGTATATTACAGTATGTATATACTATAAATATATAGATATATATATATGTATAGTTATATATATATATAATATATATCTATATTATATATCTATATATATATATATTTATATTATATATTATATATATCTATATATATATATGTGTATGTATATTATATACTATTATATATTGTATATATTTATATATATATATATATATATAACTTATATATTTATATACATATCTAGAAAGGGTAAATTACCCTTTCTAGATATAAATGTTGGCATAATTTCAGACGGGTATTGTTAAGTTTTCGTTTACCGGAACAGAAACCCACTCATGTTTGATATTATCTTCATTTTTTCTAATATCATCCGTTATCCATTTAAGAAATCAGTGACGCCCGTCTATGTTTCTTAGAGCTGATAGATCAGTGATAAAATGAGTTTATGATGGAGAACTTAGCATCATTATGGAGTCTTTTATGAATCTTGGCTACCCTAAGGTTTTTCTTAAACAAGCGAAGGCATTATGCGAGATCAAATTTTTAGTGCAAACTAAAGTCACGCCTGTAATGATTGTCCGATTAACTTACTCGTTTGTCCGTTTATTCAGTCACTCGATGACAAGCGTCAGTTACTTAAAAAGTGGACATCGATATTAAGGTGTTCACTGATCCTAACACACGATGTTGCGTAAAATCTTTGATTAAACACAATGACGTCCAGGGTGCGTTCTCTTTGGCACTTCTCTGGCATGTACTCTATCCTCTAACAAAGGAATGTCGAAGTTCTACATAAGGGGTGAACGCGGGTGAGAGAGTTGGAAAAAAGAGGATAAGTGTGAACCATTAGAGAACGCGATGTCAGGTACGCAAGGGAATCAAATGCTTGTTTCGTTTCACATGCGTTGATGCAGATCTCAATATTTAAAAATTCGGGAATTAATGTTCAGTTAATTCAACAAATCGTCTAATGGCGTATGAAAGGATAGCATGGCGGGAATTTTCCTTTAATATAAAAAGTTTCCCCTTGATTGGTTTGTGAGTGCTGGTCAATGGGGGGTTGGGATGATATTTACCTCCTTTTTAGTAGGAAAAAAGCTTGCCCTAGTGTAATTGACCCTTCTTTATACATCCTGCTGTGTCTGAGTGCTGCCGGGGTCCAGTCGGGCATCCTGGAGTGTGTGAGGGTCGGGGCGCATTCTTCATTGAATGCCTCTATTGCTGGGGTTAGGAGGCTGTTCGACGGTAGAGGTACAGGTCTGGGTTTTTGTGAGTTTCTGAGATTGGGGGGAGGGGAGGGGTGTGGGATGGGGGTGGTTAGTGTGTAATGTGGTGTGTGTGTGTGTCGTCGGTGTGAGTGTGTGTGAGTGTTGTGAGCTGGGTGTGTGTGTGTGGAGTGTGTGTGAGAGTGTGTGTCTTGTCTGTGTGGTTTGGTGGGGCGGGGGGGGGGGGGGGGGAGGGGGGGGTGGGGGGGGGGGGGGGAGGCGGGGGGGGGGGTTTATGTGTGGTTGTGTGTGGGGGGGGGGTGGGGGGCTTATGGTGGGTGTGTGTGTGGTGTTGTGGTGTCTGTGTGTGTGGTGTATGTGTGTTGTGGTGTGTGTGAGTGTGTGTGTAGAGTGTGTGTGAGGGTGTGTGTGTGTGAGTGTGTAGTGTGAGTGTGTCGGTGTGATAGGAGTGGGGGGGGGGGGGGGGTTGGGTGGGGGGGGTCGGGGGGGGTGGGGGGGGGGGGTGGGGGGGGGGGGGGGGGGGAGGGGGGGGGGGGGGGGGGGGGGATCTGTAGTGGTTGAAGGGTGTGTGTGTTAGTGTGTGTGTGTGTGTGTGAGTGTTGTGTGTGTGTGTGAGTGGGTGTGTGAGTGTGTGTTTTAGTGTGGGTGTGAGAGGGTGTGGTGTTAGTGTGAGAGTGTGTGACAGTGTTTGTGTGTGTGTTAGAGCTATTGTTAGAGAGAATATATAGATTAAGTTATTAGATAGTTATATATATATATTCGTTACATATATATATATATTTTTTTATATATATTATTATATATATATATATATATATATTTATATGATATATATATATATATATATATATTTATAATAATTTATAATATATATTTATGTATATATATATATATATATATATTGTGTGCCTTCTTTTATAAATCTGGGCGTATGTTTTCTTTTTCATGGGTTTGTGTATTTACTGATATTAATTTTATTTCAAGGCACATACTCTTGTAGAAAAGGAAATCAATTAATAATCTTAATTTCAAACACCGCTCATAGACCAAATACACGGTGACAGAATCATACGTGATCCCAGAGTTTCAACAATGTTTTATATTTCATAAACATTTGGTTCACCATGAGGAATTTACAGAAACAAGCGTTTGTTTCCTCACAACTGGCACGTTTCGAGAAAACTAATCTATCATAGACTTCCCTGTGCTCATATCCGGTCTAGTTTTAACAAGGTAGCCATAACTATACCGTCTTTGTTTAATCAAAAGGTGAAAGGAAATTTCGAAACACTGAAATCTCGACCCCTTCCTGTCTTTTTCAGGCGTGAGAAAGTAGAGAAAGTCGGCCCACAGTTCCAGTACACAGGACACTCACCACAGATATGTTTTGTGAGGTATGGATATTTATAATAGTGTGATATATTTATTGATATATATAGAATATTTATTTTATATATGTATATATAAAACTGACTTATATTTATATTTTTGTATATATTGAGATACATCTATTAGATATATATATATATATTATATATATATAAAAATTATATACATTTAGATATATTACACCACACACTCCACACACACACACAATGATTTGATATTTTATATATATATATATTGTAGAGAGTGTAGATAGTTATATATTTTTATATATATATATATGTAGGATTATATATATGGTCTACCAGGTTGTGATTTCCTTTTACCTCTGGTGGCACTCACAATTAGCAATATGAAAATATGTTATGAGATTGTACTATTTTGTGAAGGGGTTAATTGAAATCCTTTGTTGTACAGTGATAGTCCACTGATGAAGGCAGGGTTGTACTCGCGTATCGGTTTGGGGCCAAATGGGAATTAAAGATGTTTTTGAGAGTGCTGTCTGTGTTGTTATTGGCGGAATCCGATAGAAGGTGTGATGCTACCGATATGGCGGGTATAAGCTTGGTTGTGTCGGAGGGGATTCTCGGAGCGGGAGTGTCTGGTGTGAGTGGTGTGTGTGTGTGTGTGTCGTGTGTGTGGTGTGAGTGGAGTGTGTGCTGTGTTCAGTGTGATAGTGTGTGTGGTGTGTGTGCTGTGTGTCGTATGGATTTGTGTGGTTTGTGTGTGTGTGTG
>NW_028234429.1:35622493-35627493 GCF_977035675.1 Penaeus japonicus | reverse complement strand
ATATATATATTATATATACAATACAATATTCATTTATGTATATATATTTATGATAATTGTATATATTTAATATTACATATAATATATTATATATATTATATATATATATTTATATCTATATATATGTCTATGTATATTGTTCTGATAATTTATTATATATATAATTATATTATATATATATAATTATTATTATTACATTAATATTAATATAAATAATTTAAATATAATATATATATAGTATATAATAATATATATAATCTTTAATAAATGTATATAATAGTGTTAACTATTATATATATCTATCTATTATTCTATCTATTTATTATATTATATATATATTTTATATATATATAATTTATATATATATATAAAATATATATCATATTATATATTTAGAATATATATAGAGTCTAATATATATATATATGTTATACATATATAAAAATAAGTATATATTATAAGATATATATATATATTTATATTATATATTTCTATTTATTAGAATATGCATATATATATTATTTATATATATATATATATATCATATATAATATAAATATATATATATTATATTCGGATAGAAAGATAAAAAAAGCGCGAATATAAAAGCTCTTCTTCTTCAGTACTACTATATACATGTTTCCGTATGTTATTCTCGAGCATTTGAAATAAATGAATGGAGTTGTTTTTTTTCTTGTTTTTTTTCAAAAACCAGGACTCATCATTATGTGCAGTTATAAAAATACGACGTCTTAATAAACAAAAAAAGAAAGGTATTTCTTATGATACACTGTTGGGACGGTAGAAGAAAAAGGAGTTGGTTAGTAAAGTTTACTTGTATAAATATCTATATATATATCTTATTTAACTATATATATTAATATACTATTTCTACAAATCTATTATATAAATCGTATATATATATATATATAATGTAAGTCTATATATATTATACTATATAAATTATATATGTATATAAGTATATATAATAAAATAAAATAAATATACTTATATATATACAATAAATAATCTACCAAAAAAAACAACACACCACACCAACAACACCACACACCCCCCCCGCACACCAATATTCTATATCAGTGAATCTTTATATATATAAATATATAATATTATAACAACAATATACACACCACAACACACCAACAACAACCCAAAACAATATATATAAATTATATAAATATAATTATTATATATATCTATATGTATAAATAATATATACATCATCATTATTCTCTGACTTCTTCTTTCTATTCTTTCTTTTTCTACTCATTCTCTCTCTCTCTCTCTCTCTCTCTCTCTATATTTTCTTCTCTCTTCTCTCTTTCTTCTTTCTCTTTCTCTCTCTCCTTCTCTCTTTTCTCTCTATATATATATATATCTTTATATATATATATAATATATTATATATGCATACACGCACCAAACAAACAGTACAACACAAGCTTTTAGATATACTCATTGAAATAAAAGAACATAAGTTGACTTTTTGTCTTTGCAATATGCTTTCAATATATTTCTTTGACATGGATTCGGTTAAAGACAATCTGCATGGATTGGCAAAAAAGATTTAACAAGTCTCTTGCAATACATGTTCAAAAAGTAAGGCCAATACCCACCCACACACACACAATGGCCCCACACATCGCACATCTAAATATATATAAATATATATATCTAATATATATTATATATATATTATATAGATTTATATATTTGTATAATATATATTATATTAATTATTAGATATATATGTATAAATGTATTATGAAAATATATTATATATATATATATATATTATATATTAGCTATATATAAGAATAAATATATGTCATATAATATATTTTTGTCTTATATAATCAATTTTTTATATTTATACTATTAAATGCATATTTATATATAAATATATTATATTATATAAATATACTAACTATATATATAATATATACTTATATAATTTATCTGTATATATGTATACATTCTGTATATCTATATATAATACATTAATGTGATATATACTATATATATATGTTATATTGATACATTTACTATATATATATACTTATATATATATAAACCACACACAAACACTCGCACAAACACACAAAGTACAACACACAAACACTCCGCACACATGTACCACCACACAAGCTCACACACAGACAACAGACAAACACACACAAATACACACACACATAATACTCCACAACCGGCACACTACAATTCACAATTATTATAATTATATTATGATGTTATATACTATATGATATATATATAATTTTATAATAGTATTTATTTAGATGGATATCTATAATACTATTATTTGATATATTTAATATATATTATATATATATATATTATATATATATTTTATTATATGGATATACGTACTATATATATATATTGATTCATATGTATATATATTGTGTTGTCTATTATTATATATATATATATATATATTTATCTATATATATATAACCAAACATATTATATATGCACTACAATATATATATATATGTTATATCTATATATATATATTATGATATATATATAAACTTATATATATATATCTCTATTAATATAGTGTATTACATATATATATATATATATATATATATATATTTTTGTATATATTATGTATTATTACGTATATAAGAATTATATATCTAATAACTAGTATATAATCTATATATATACTATATTATATATATATATATTTATAGATATATATATATATATTATATTATATATATGTATTGTATAATCTATTATCAATCAATCTTATTATCTATCTATCTATCTATCTATCTATCTATTCTATGCTATTGATCACTGATTATTTAATCTATCTATCTATCCTATCTTATCTATCTATCTATTATCTATTCTATCTATCTATCTATCTATCTATTAATTAATTAATCTATTATCTTGAAGATCGCTATATATATTATATATTTTTAAGCAGATGGCTATATATAAAATGCTTATATTATATATATATATAACTTATCTTTAATGTTAACTATATAATATATTATTTTTTTGCTTTATATATAGATATATATATTTTATATAGCGTATATATTTGTTTATATATATATTATATGTTATAATTATATAGATAAGATATATATTATCTCGTAGATAATATATAATATTGATATAATCTTGAATTTATATATAAATAATATACATTTATATATTATATATATAGTGTATAATTTTTATATACTATATATGAATTATATATATATATACACTTATATCAAAAATTTATATTATATAATATATACTAATATATTCTTGGAGAATACTTATAATATATAAATATATATTTTTATTGGCAACACACACAACAACACACACACACACACGCACACACTACACACACACACACACACATTATATATATAAGTATGTATATATATCATATATATATATATTATCTATATAATCTATATATAAATATATATATACTAATCACACTCACACTACACACACACACAACACAAAACACTATATAATCATATATATAATATATATATATATATATATATATTATATATTATATATATAATTATAGTGTATTCTATATATATATATATACCGCCAAACCACACACAGCATTATCAAGTTCTCATATCGTACTGAACAAATGCAACTAATATAAATGACAGACAGAGTTATAACATTATGAAATGATAAGCACATCTAATGTTAAATAAATAATATCTAGTATATACAATTATATACAATATATATATTATTATATATACTTATATCATATATATATATATATATTAATACATATGTATATGTTATGGTATTTAAATACAATATTCATATATATATATTATCTATTGTATAGTAATTATATATACTATATTCTTCATTACTGATTGAATATAATTATATTTATCTGGCAGCACACACACACACACACACACACACACAAACACACACACACACTATCAAGTTCTTAATCGTATATGAACAAATACATAATATAAATGACAAGAATTATAACATTATGAAATCATAAGCACATAAATCTCCATGTTATGTGACTTTGGTGACTGCCTCTTAATAATCTCCTGCAGATCGGGATTTGTATCACCTTAGAACATCAATCATTGATTTAGGCCTATGCGTTCGAGAGCCCCGGCATTGAAGCCATAAGAGACTAAACAGTCCCGGCGGGAATGGGTTGAGACGAGCTGACCGCGTACCCACAATTGGTCATTACCGCTCCGGCCAATCACAGCCGAGTCGAGCCGTTCTTCGTCCAATGAGCGATGTCATCCCTGCCCTCGAAGTGACCCCGTATCCCGCCTCAGAATAGGTCATTCGATTCTAGACACAGAATCCTCTCCCTTCGACTCCTCCTTAAGGATTCCATGTAGATTCGTGTCTAATGCCTTAGGGACTTATTTCATATACTATGGATTGTGTTTCGTTAGTGTCTTAGATATACTTGTAATTCTCGTTAGGCTTAGCTTCCCCCTTTACGTTTTCTATCGTGCCGCTTTGTTGTAAATAACGTTATATATATATATATCCTTGATATGTTGTTATTGTTTACCTACCGTGTTTCACATCAGCCCTTTAATCTTTTATTTGGGGTTATAGAGCAATCTTATACCCATCACACACACACACACACGCGCGCGCGCGCGCATATATATATATATAAAGACACATACACATACACACATATAAGGAAAAAAGTCGAACGAGAGAGAGGTGGTAGAGAAAGACGAGATGAGGGAGGAAGAGAGAGAAGGAGGTAGGAAAAGGGGGAGAGAGGGGAGAGAAGAGTAAGAGAGAGAGAGAGGAGAGAGAGAGGAAGAGAGAGATTGAATGAGGAGAAGAGAGAGATTGAGCAGAGAAGTAAGATGAGAGGGTTGAGGACGAGATGAGAGAGAGTGCATTCGACTTGTATTCATGTATGGATTTAGGCGTAGTTGTATAACTGTTGC
>NW_028234429.1:35619212-35622393 GCF_977035675.1 Penaeus japonicus | reverse complement strand
TAATATAAATATAATAATATATATATATGTTTGGTGTGTGTGTATGTGTGTGTGGTGTGTGTGAGTATGTGTGTTTGTGTGTCTGTGTGTTGTGTGTGTGTGTTTGTGTTTTATATTATATTATATATATATATATATATTTATAAAAAATATAATATATATATATATATATGTATGTATATATATAATTAAATGTATATATATACATATATATATATAATATATATAATATATATATATATATATATATATATATTTATATATATATAAAAAAATATATATATACATATATATATTATAATATAGTATATATATATATATATATATATAATATACATATATATATATATATAGGTATATATATATATATATAGATACATATATATATATATATAATATATATATTATATATATTATATAATATATATTATAAATGTGTGTGAGTGTGTGTGTGTGTGTGTGTGTGTGTGTGTGTGTACTTACTTTTGAACATGAATTGCAAGGGAGACTTTTAAAATCTTTTTTGGCCACCCATGTACATATTGTCTTTAACCGGATCCATGTCAAGAAAATATATTGAAGCAATATTGGCAAAGACAAAAAGTCAGACTTATGTTCTTTTATTACAATGTATCTAAAAGCTTGTGTGTGTGTGTGTGTGTGTGTGTGTGTGTGTGTATGCATATATATATATATATATATATATATATATATATATATATATATAGAGAGAGAGGGAGAGAGAGAGAGAGAGAGAGAGAGAAGAGAGAGAGGAAAGAGAGAGAGGAGAGAGGAGAGAAAGATGTATGTATTTATATAAATATATATATATATTTAGAGTTGTTATAATATAATAAGATATATATATATATATAATTGTGGTTGGGGTTGGTTGTTTTATATATATGAAGATATATATAAAGATATATATATATTATATATATATTTTTAGAGAATATATATTAAATATTATATTATTATATAATATGTAGTCACCACCACATATATAGATAATAGATTTATAATTTATTTATATATATATAGATATATATATTATATTTAGAAATTATATATTATATTAAATATATGATATATATATATATATTATATATGTATATATATAATATATATATAGATAGATAATAAATATATATAATTAATATATTATATATATAAGTAAAACTATACACACAACTCTTTGTCTTCTACCGGCCCAACATGTAGCATAAGAAATAAACCTTTCTTTGTTTGTTTATAGAGAAGTCAGGTATTTTTTATTAACTGCAACGAATGTTGGATCCTTTTGAAACCTAAAAAAACTCCATCATGTGATTCAAATGCCTCGAGAAACAAACAATCATTTATATATATTCTAAGAAAAACATTTCATATTCTTTTTTTTTATCTTTCTTATCATATATATAATATATAGTTTTTAATATATATTATATATTTATATATTATATCAGATATATAGTATTAAATCATATATATAATATATATATATAATTTATAAGATATATATATAATATATATTATATATGATAATATATGTAGATATATAGATATAATGCATAATATTTTATATATATAAGTATATATATAATATAATATATATATATTTATATGTATTTTTATATAATATGCATATATATGTTTAAATATATATATAATATAATATATTATATATATATATATAAATATATATATATAATAAAGAAATTATACACTTCTATATACCAAATATATATATAATATAATAAATAATATATATATATATTTATATCTATATAATATATATATTTATAAATATATATATAATAAAATATATAATATTAATAAATAGATACCTATACATATAATAATATAATATAAATATATATATATAAAATGACCATATATATATATACATATGATATCTAAATTCATATATATATGATCTTTAAATAAATATATATAATATATATATATAAATATATTATTATATATTTAGAATAATATATAATGATTATTAATATACCTTATTACAGTATATAATAAATATAAATATTATGTATATATATAAATCTATAAAAAATATAACAGATATAATATATATATATAAGATATAAATACACACATGAGTGATTGTGTGTTTTGGAGAACAATACATACGTCGTTTGCTTTTATGTTTTGTATATGTGAAATATATATATATATATATTTATATAAACTAAAATAATATATATATATATATATAAATATATTATATATATAATATAAAATATAAATATATTAATATAAAATTGTGGTTTTGTTAGTGTGTGTGGTGTGTGTGGTTTCCGAGTCTTTAATCAAGGTGCGAGAGAGTCTAGTTTAGCCGTTCTTTTAAAACAGTTTTTTTGTTTTTTGTTTGTTTTATGAAACGATAACTCTTTTTCCCATCGCGTATCATACATATGAAATAAAATACAATGCATCAATTCACTTCTCAAAGCAAAACATAAGAACCTTATGAGTTTCATATGTTAATAATCAGACCCTTTTTTCATATTTTCTCCACCTCTTCAAAAAACTAATGTCAGTTCATTATTTCATTTTCTATAAATCCTCATATTCCCTGTATCCTCTGCTTAGCTGTCGTTGCCCAGCATCTCAATAGAAGTCTCAAATAATAAATATATATATATATATTATATATATAATATATATAATATAATATTATATATAATATATAATGTAATAGAACTATATATATAAATATACATATATATATATAATATAGATATAAATAAATTTCTAATATAAATTTATATATAGATATTATAATACATATAAACACTCATATAATATAAGTGTGTGTGTTGTTGTGTGCATTTTGATTATTGATTATTTTTATATAGTATAAATAATATATATTATTATAAATAATATATATAAGTATATATATAATATATATATGTTTGTTTGTGTGTGTTAGTTTTTGTGTGTTTTGTATTTTGTGGTATGTATATAAATAATATATATATTTATTATAATATAATATATAGAATAATATATATATAGTATAATATATATATAGAATAATATATTTAAATATATATACATTAGAAGGAACACAAAACAACACACACACTAACACACATATTTATATAATAAATATATATATAATAGATATAATAATATAAATTATAATATTATA
>NW_028234429.1:35593881-35596381 GCF_977035675.1 Penaeus japonicus | reverse complement strand
GGGTTTGAGGCCCGGGCAGGGGGGGTAAATTTGTATATTAAATCGTTATACGCATTTACCCTCTTCTACAAATTAACCTGGTAACCCTTTTTTGGGACTTGAATTTGTGATTCGTGGGCGAGGCCCCGGGGGTTTCGTGAAACCTCGCTAACCAGTTCTTTCAAGAACACATAGGGGAGTCCATGACTCTCTAAGGCGTCTGGTTAACATCTCTTTTAAGGGGGGGGGTACTGAACGGTATCAACCGTGCTGTCGATTCTTACGGCGCGGGTTTTAGTCCGGTCGGGGGGTAAAAATTTTTTATATTAAAAAAGGTTACTGCATTTTTACCATCTTCTCACCTTTAAAACCTTGGGAACTTGATTTGGACTTGATTTGTGATTCCCGGCGCGAGTGCCCGTGGGGATTTGCTGAACCGCCCACACTGTTCTTTCAAGAACACATAGGTAATGTCATGACATCTCATAAGGCGTCTGTTTAACAACTTTTACGGGGCGTGTAGCGAACGGGATCACCCCTGCCTGTCGATCTAAAGGGGCGGGTTCGAGTCCGGTCAGGGGGGTAAATTTTTTGTATATTTTAAAATGCGTTACTGGATTCTACCATCTTCTATATATTTATATAATATATATATATATTTATATTATCATATAAAATTTAATTTTTTAAATATATTTTAATATAATATATATATATATTTTTAAAATATAATATAAATAAATTTTATATATATTATATATATATATTTTTCACCACAAAATTTTAACATATATATTAATATATATTTTATATATATATATATAAATATATTTTATTTTTTTATAATATATATTATATATATTTTTTTTATTTTTTTTATTAAGTTTTATTAATATAATAATATATATTAATATATATATATATATATATTATATATATATATTTTATTTAAATAAAATTTCATATAATATATTATATAATAAATATATATAAATTATCTATTAATATATATTATAAATTTTTTTTATATATATATATATTTATATATATATATACATATATAAATATGTACATTTATAAAATATATAAATAATATTAAAATATAAATATTCTACATATAAAATAATATGTAATATAAATAGATAAATAAATAAATAACTAAAATATATATTATATATATTATATATATATATATATATATATATAATTATTAAATAATAGAAATTATATAAATAATAAATATAGATGATAAGATAAATAATATAGTATATATATATATATAAATATTAAAAAAGATTAAATTATTATTTATATATAATATATAACATATAATATATATATATATAATATAT
The DNA here is from genome assembly GCF_977035675.1 of Penaeus japonicus. Lineage (NCBI taxonomy): Eukaryota > Metazoa > Arthropoda > Malacostraca > Decapoda > Penaeidae > Penaeus > Penaeus japonicus. The sequence goes on along the minus strand of NW_028234429.1, from coordinate 35,595,050 downwards.
ATGTATGTATATATAATAATAAATATATATATATTATATATATATATATATATATATATATATATAAAAATATATGGGTTTTTTGTGGTGTTTTTTTGTGATATATATATATAATATATAATATATAATAATATATATATATATATATATATATAAAATGTGTTTTTTGTTTGTTAGGTTGTGTGTATATATATATATAAATATAATATATATATATTTTTAAAATAATAATGTATATATATATAAATAATTATATATATATATATATAAAATAAATTATATAATTTTTTTTTATTTAAATTATATTGTAAATAAAAATAACAAAACAAAAAAACATAAAAAACAACAAATATAATAAAAAAATATTATATATATAAAATTAAAATGTATATATATTATATAAAATAATATAATAAAAAAATAAATTACAAATCAAATAAAATATTATTATATAAAATATATAAAATAAATAAAATATATATATATATATATAATAATATATTATAATATATATAAATATATATTAAAAAAAAACAAAAAAATATATTATAATATATAAAAATAAAAAATATATATATAATTTTATAAAAATTAAAAACATATATAAAACTCAAACTATCACTAAACAAATCTAATCTATCTAAATCACGAACTAACACATCAAATCCTATCACACTCACAACACTCTCACCATCTCACTCTCTCAATCTTATAAAACAAAAAATCTACACATACTAACTTATCCATCACACCCCCTATAAAATCTATAACATAACTAAAACTTTAGATAACAAACCAAAAATTCCAACTGTCACTCAGTAACTAAAAAATATCCAAAAAAAAACACAACACTCTCATAAACACGACAAATAGCATTTATAATAAAAATAAATATCAAAATATACAATAACAATAATACATCACTATAAACATAAGTCTATAAATATATAAAAAAATATCATCTCTCATCTATAAATCTATCAATATATATATACTCTAAAAATATAAAAATAAACACCCACACACCCCCACACACACACACCCCCACCACCCCTCCCCCCCCAACCCCCCAACTATCAAACTCACTCTCTATCATATCTATCACTAATATATCTATCTCAAACTCTCATTATCACTCTATTTATATAAAAAAAACATTTATTCATATA
>NW_028234429.1:35551381-35553881 GCF_977035675.1 Penaeus japonicus | reverse complement strand
ATACATATAATATATATATATATGTCGGCAGATATATATATATATATATATATATATATATTATATATATATATACATATTATCTATACATATATATATATATATTTATATTTATTTATATATAAATATATAGATATTATAATGTATATATATACTTGGATATATTATATATATATATATATATAGTTTTTGTTAGATTTTTATATATTGTTAGATACTTACATATAGACATTTATATATATATATATATATATATATATATATATGTATATATCTCCCTTTTTCTTTCCTGTCTGAATATGATAGTAAATTTATATATATATATATATTTATATATATATATTTTTATATATATATGTATTATATACACATACAGATTGATAATACATATATATATATATATTTTTTTAGTATTGGGTATTTTATTAGATAATGTATATTTATATATATATATATATATATATATATTCGCCCTCTCATCCTCTCTCTCTTCTCTCTCACACTTCACGTCACTCTCTTTCATTTCCCCCCCCCACCTCTTTTCTTCATGTCGTTCTATCTGATGTCACTTTCTCTCGTCTCCCTGTTTCTGAACACACACATACTCACATATAATATGTTAGGTCTCTCCATTTCTTTCTCTGTCTGTATATTTATCCATCTATACATCTATGTTTCTATCTATCTATCTATTTATTCGCCTCTCTCTCTCTCTTTCTCTCTCTCTCTCACTCACTCACTCTCTTTCATTTCCCCCCCCCCCTCTTTCTCTGGCTTTTCTATCGGGTCTTCCTTTCTCTCTCTCCCTGTTTATGAACACACATCCATACACACACACACCTACAGACATAACAATATATACGTATATTTTTATATATATTTTTTTATTATATATATATATATATACATATATATAGGAGATATTATATATATTATATTATATATAATATATTATATTATGTATATATAGATATACGATATATATATATAAATATATATATATATTTATATATATATATATATGTATGTCTCTCCATTTCTTTCTCTGTCTGTATATTTATCCATCTATACATCTATGTTTCTATCTATCTATCTATTTATTCGCCTCTCTCTCTCTCTTTCTCTCTCTCTCTCACTCACTCACTCTCTTTCATTTCCCCCCCCCCTCTTTTTCTCTGTCTTTCTATCTGTGTCTCTTTCTCTCTCTCCCTGTTTATGAACACACACATACACACACACACACACATATATATATATATATATATATATATGTGTGTGTGTGTGTGTGTGTGTGTATGTGTCTGTCTTTCTCTCACTCTTTCTATCTCTCTCTATCTCTCTCCCTCTTCCAGAGAGAAAGAGAGAGAGAGGAACGAGTGATGTTATATCATATTAATACAGGTAATGCCAGAAAAAAAAATGATTAGAGAGCTGAGAGCGAAAATGGGAAAGTCAAGGGAAAGTGGAGGTTCTGGTAATTTCTTTAATGAAATTAAGTGTTATCTGAGGATAGTCTTAGAGGACACGCACACTGAAAAAAAAAAATAATGATAAAATAAAATGGAGTAAAAAGGATAATAAGGATAATGATGATGATAATGATAGCGATGATAATAATGATAGTGATAGTAAAGATAATTACAAAGATAATAATAATGGTTATAATCGTGAAAATGATGATGATGATGATCATGATAATACAACAACAATAATCATAATAACGATAACAATGATAATGATAAGATACCAATAATAATCATGAATTAAGAGACCTACCATTTAATAAAATAAATAATACATTTGTCTGACAAAAACATAATAATCTCTTCCTCACTTCACAAAGATAAAGGTCAGTCTAACGCGATGTGATACTTCTCTCTTATTTCCTGTATATACTTAGTGAAAGTAGCCCAGTCACTATTAGGGATATGCACTTGTTAATCATGTTTTCTTATATCGGGCATGGTGCCAATGCCGTTTATAGTTCAGTAATCACGATGCAAGATGACGGTTTATGCCGTAAGCGAATTAATTCATAACGAGTCATGCATGGATTGCTATAGCAATGAAAGTGTATGAGGTGGAGGGCGAGAGAAGACTAAATACTAAAAAAAAAGAAAATGAAAAAATGCACATGCAACCAGACAGATACACAATCCTAACGGGGGGCCATACATCCATAAACATATATGCTTATGTGTGTTATTATTCTTCATTGCCTATCTTTTTGAGTGTCTGTGTCTTTATGTATCTACCCCCATTCTCGTTTCGCAAATGTTACCTAACTAGACACCTTTTGTTCCTGACTTTCGCTATCAGTCTCATAACATAAAAAAGGAAAGAGAGAGAAAAAAAAGGAAAAGAAAGAAAGAAGAAATGGGCGTTCCCTCGGAGGGTGGGGTATAAAGGAAGGAGGAGGGGGAAGGGAGGGGAGGGGAGAAGGTGGGCGGACGGAGAAGGCATGACTGTGTGATATTCCGGGTATATAAGGCTGCGTCGA
>NW_028234429.1:35486381-35488881 GCF_977035675.1 Penaeus japonicus | reverse complement strand
TATATTATATATTATATCGAATTATATAAATATATAATATATATATTATATACATAAATATATATATATAATGTATATATATTATATATATATCTATCTATATATCTATATATATATATATATATAACTATATATATAATATATATATATAAATATATATATATGTATATATACATTTTATATATGAATATATAAACATATAGTATATACATATCTTATATATATATATATATATATATATATATATATTATATGTAGATATATATATAGTATAGATAATGTATTTAGTTATACATGTATCTATATAATATATATAATATATATATATACATATATTTATATAAGCTATATTAATTATATATATATATATATATATATATATCAATATATACAAATATATATATATATATATTTATATATATATATATATATATACAATATATATATATATATATAATATATATATATATATATATATATATATATATATATATACAATGCAAAAATATATATATATATATAACGTATATATTCATATATAGATATATAACAATCTCCCTATATATTATATATATATTTTGGAATATTGAAATAAGTGATGACTATATTTATATCGATCTATTGTTTTGTTAGACGGTATGAATGATTAAAATCTAGAAAAATTAATTTAATTACAAATTAATATAACTTAATCAACTGCTTTTAGACGGTATGGGTACTTAAATATAAATATATATATATATACACACTATAAATTACTCAGTGATTGCATAGGAATATATATAGTTTATATATTTGAATTTTATTATATACGTGACTATCTGCTTCATTATGAATATATATCTATTGGTTTATATATTTATATCATTTTTATATGTATATTATATAGTTATATATATATACTACTCTCATTATATAATGTATAAATGATTATCATGATATTTATCAACATAATTTATTATTTATAGAGATTATGCATAATTCCAATATCTTTGTTCATTATTATGAATTATTACTGATTGTACTATGTTTTATTTTTTGTTATTTCAATCTCCATCTCAAATTCATACATTTCTTATTCTTGATGCATCTTACTTATAGTAATGGACGATGATCAAATTAATATTTCTTACCATTGCATGCTATATTATCCTTAATTATAATCATTGTACTTGTCCATGTTATAATGATTTATTTGTTATTGATTATTCCTTAATTGTATTTTCATTTGTAATAGTTAATTACTATAATCATGATTATGATGGTGATCTAAAGATTATGGGCAAATATAGATAATCATCCCCCCCATAAAAAACCATAGCCTGAATGATATTAAAACAGTTATAATCAGTTTTGATGATGATCATGATGGTTAAGGTATTTGTCATTAAAATAAATTTAAATATGGGAAATATATTTAGGATAAATTGTCGTATAGAAAAAAGAAAGTACGCAACCGTGACTAAGTGCGGAGGGTGGGGTGACTAGGAGTGCATGAGGAGATAGAATGGAAGTATATAAGGCAGTGCTCAACCTGTTAAGCCAACAACTTCCACGATGAAACTGTTGGTAAGTGGTATTTTCTGCTCAGCATTTTGAAGTTTAAGGGATAAATAACACAAACAGATTTGAGCTTCTATCCAAAAAAACTCTTATGTGCATGTTGAGTAAAAATAGGAAATGTATTATTTTACTCAATAGTTTCGAGTGAATAACAATCATCATGTTTCCGCTTTAACTAAACAGGAGTGATGATAATTTTCAGTTTGTCACAGCACTGGCCATCGCAGTCCATGCGGCGCCCCAAGGCTACAACATAGGCCCGCCTGCTGGAGGTGGACTATCAATTGGTGGAGTTCACTCATCTGGAGGTGCATTATCCAATAGTGTTGGGATCTCCGGTGGAGGAGGATTCTCTAGTGGAGGTGCAAACTCCGGTGGAGGAGAATCTCCGATGGAGAGGATCCATTAGTGGAGTGTTATCTCCGTGGAGAGGATTTCGCTGGTGGCCAGTGGAATCTACCGGTGAGGCGGATTCTCCAGTGGAGTGGAGATCTCTGCGTGGAGATTCTCTAGGAGTGGAATCTCCGGTGGAGGAGGATTCGCTAGAGGAGGTGGAATCTCCGGTTGGAGGAGGTTCTCCAGTGGGGGTGGAATCTCTAGGTGGTGGATTCTCTAGTGGAGGGTGAAATCTCTGGTGGAGGAGGATTCTCCAGTGGAGGGGGAATCTCTGGTGGAGGAGGATTCTCAGTGATGTGGAATCTCTGGTGGAGGAGGATTCTCACGTGGAAAGTGGAATCTCTGGTGGAGGGAGGATTCTCCAGTGTCCCCTGGGTCCACGTGGAGTCTCTGGTGGCGGATTCTCTAGTGGATCTGGGGTATCCGGTGGAGATTTTCCGGTGGCAGTAGTGGTGGGATCGGAGGTGGATCTGGAGGTTCTTCAGGTGGTTGTGCTGAAGGAGAGATCTTACACGTGGATGGATCTTGCGTTGTCCCCACG
>NW_028234429.1:35463881-35481381 GCF_977035675.1 Penaeus japonicus | reverse complement strand
GAGGTGTTATCTCCGGTGGAGGAGGATTCGCTGGTGGCAGTGGAATCTCCGGTGGAGGAGGATTCTCCAGTGGGGGTGGAATCTCTGGTGGAGGATTCTCTAGTGGAGGTGGAATCTCCGGTGGAGGAGGATTCTCTAGTGGAGGTGGAATCTCCGGTGGAGGAGGATTCTCCAGTGGAAGTGGAATCTCTGGTGGAGGAGGATTCTCCAGTGGAAGTGGAATCTCTGGTGGAGGAGGATTCTCCAGTGGGGGTGGAGTCTCTGGTGGAGGATTCTCTAGTGGATCTGGAGTATCCGGTGGAGGATTTTCCGGTGGCAGTAGTGGTGGGATCGGAGGTGGATCTGGAGGTTCTTCAGGTGGTTGTGCTGAAGGAGAGATCTTACACGTGGATGGATCTTGCGTTGTCCCCACGATTACAAGAAACGTTTTCCTGTATGACGCTCCTAAACAATCTCAGCAGCCAAGCGGTCCACTACCAAGTGTACCACCACCAAAGGTCGATCACAATATCCTGTTTGTGCGGCTTCCTGAAGGAGGAGTAGGACCTGAACCCATCATTGTTCCTCCACCAAGGCAAGAGAACATCGTGTATGTCCTGAACAAGAACGATGGAGCAGGAGGCCAGCGAGTAATCGAGGTTACTGCTCCTCCACCTGGGTAGTTTTACTATGATTGTTTTCTTATTTCAATCTCCATGCTCAGTATTCATGCATTCATGATTGCATATCTAATTATAGTATTGACGAAGATCATATTTATAATTACCATTGCTAATATTATCATTATTATTATAATTACTTTGTCCATATTATAATGATTTGTTGCTATTATTCATTTTTTTTTTTTTTTTTTTTTTTTTTTTTTTTTTTTTTTTTTTTTTTTTTTTTTTTTTTTTTTTTTTTTTTTTTTTTTTTTTTTTTTTTTTTTTTTTTTTTTTTTTTTTTTTTTTTTTTTTTTTTTTTTTTTTTTTTTTTTTTTTTTTTTTTTTAGATTTTTTTTTTTTTTTTTTTTTTTTTTTTTTTTTTTTTTTTTTTTTTTTTTTTTTTTTTTTTTTTTTTTTTTTTTTTTTTTTTTTTTTTTTTTTTTTTTTTTTTTTTTTTTTTTTTTTTTTTTTTTTTTTTTTTTTTTTTTTTTTTTTTTTTTTTTTTTTTTTTTTTTTTTTTTTTTTTTTTTTTTTTTTTTTTTTTTTTTTTTTTTTTTTTTTTTTTTTTTTTTTTTTTTTTTTTTTTTTTTTTTTTTTTTTTTTTTTTTTTTTTTTTTTTTTTTTTTTTTTTTTTTTTTTTTTTTTTTTTTTTTTTTTTTTTTTTTTTTTTTTTTTTTTTTTTTTTTTTTTTTTTTTTTTTTTTTTTTTTTTTTTTTTTTTTTTTTTTTTTTTTTTTTTTTTTTTTTTTTTTTTTTTTTTTTTTTTTTTTTTTTTTTTTTTTTTTTTTTTTTTTTTTTTTTTTTTTTTTTTTTTTTTTTTTTTTTTTTTTTTTTTTTTTTTTTTTTTTTTTTTTTTTTTTTTTTTTTTTTTTTTTTTTTTTTTTTTTTTTTTTTTTTTTTTTTTTTTTTTTTTTTTTTTTTTTTTTTTTTTTTTTTTTTTTTTTTTTTTTTTTTTTTTTTTTTTTTTTTTTTTTTTTTTTTTTTTTTTTTTTTTTTTTTTTTTTTTTTTTTTTNTTTNTTTTTTTTTTTNTTTTTTTTTTTTTTNTTNTTNTTTTTTTTTTTTTTTTTTTTTTTTTTTTTTTNTTNTTNTTTTTTTTTTTTTTTTTTTTTTTTTTTTTTTTTTTTTTTTTTTTTTTTTTTTTTTTTTTTTTTTTTTTTTTTTTTTTTTTTTTTTTTTTTTTTTTTTTTTTTTTTTTTTTTTTTTTTTTTTTTTTTTTTTTTTTTTTTTTTTTTTTTTTTTTTTTTTTTTTTTTTTTTTTTTTTTTTTTTTTTTTTTTTTTTTTTTTTTTTTTTTTTTTTTTTTTTTTTTTTTTTTTTTTTTTTTTTTTTTTTTTTTTTTTTTTTTTTTTTTTTTTTTTTTTTTTTTTTTTTTTTTTTTTTTTTTTTTTTTTTTTTTTTTTTTTTTTTTTTTTTTTTTTTTTTTTTTTTTTTTTTTTTTTTTTTTTTTTTTTTTTTTTTTTTTTTTTTTTTTTTTTTTTTTTTTTTTTTTTTTTTTTTTTTTTTTTTTTTTTTTTTTTTTTTTTTTTTTTTTTTTTTTTTTTTTTTTTTTTTTTTTTTTTTTTTTTTTTTTTTTTTTTTTTTTTTTTTTTTTTTTTTTTTTTTTTTTTTTTTTTTTTTTTTTTTTTTTTTTTTTTTTTTTTTTTTTTTTTTTTTTTTTTTTTTTTTTTTTTTTTTTTTTTTTTTTTTTTTTTTTTTTTTTTTTTTTTTTTTTTTTTTTTTTTTTTTTTTTTTTTTTTTTTTTTTTTTTTTTTTTTTTTTTTTTTTTTTTTTTTTTTTTTTTTTTTTTTTTTTTTTTTTTTTTTTTTTTTTTTTTTTTTTTTTTTTTTTTTTTTTTTTCTGTTTTTTTTTTTTTTTTTTTTTTTTTTTTTTTTTTTTTTTTTTTTTTTTTTTTTTTTTTTTTTTTTTGCTTTTTTTTTTTTTTTTTTTTTTTTTTTTTTTTTTTTTTTTTTTTTTTTTTTTTTTTTTTTTATCTTTTTTTTGTTTGTTTTTTTTTTTTTTTTTTTTTTTTTTTTTTTTTTTTTTTTTTTTTTTTTTTTTTTTTTTTTTTTTTTTTTTTTTTTCTTTTTTTTTTTTTTTTTTTTTTTTTTTTTTTTTTTTTTTTTTTTTTTTTTTTTTTTTTTTTTTTTTTTTTTTTTTTTTTTTTTTTTTTTTTTTTTTTTTTTTTCTTTTTTTTTTTTTTTTTTTTTTTTTTTTTTTTTTTTTTTTTTTTTTTTTTTTTTTTTTTTTTTTTTTTTTTTTTTTTTTTTTTTTTTTTTTTTTTTTTTTTTTTTTTTTTTTTTTTTTTTTTTTTTTTTTGTTACGTGGGAGTGTGGAAACTCCGGTGGAGGAGGAATCTCTATGTGGGTGGAATCTCCCTGGTGGAGTAGATACTCCATGACAAGTCTGGAACTCTGGTGGAGAGGATTCCCAGTGGTTGATGGAGTGCTCTTTGTTGAGGATTCTCTAGATTGATCTGGAGTATCCGGTTGAGATTTTCCCGGTGCAGTAGGTGTTGGGACGGAGGTGGATCTGAGGTATCTCATGTGGTTGTGCTGAAGGAGAGATCTTACAAAACTGTATGGTACTAGCGTTGTACCATACCACGATTACAAGAAACGATTCCTGTATGACGCTCCCTAAAACAATCTCATCAGCCAAGCCGGTCCACTACCAAGTGTACCACCACCTATAGGTGCGATCACAATATTCCTTTTTGTGCGGCTTCCTGTATTGAGGAGTAGGACCTGAACCCATCATTGTTCCTCCACCAAGGCAAGAGAGAACAACGTGTATTCCTAACACGAAACGATGGAGCAGGAGGCCAGCGAGTAATCGAGGTACTGCTCCTCCACCTTCCCGACCCCGAAATTTTACTTTGTCAATTACGAAGAAGGAAGAAAACCCAACTCTTCCTATTGGAGTGTGAACTTGAGACGCTCTGGCGCTGCCGCAGATTGCTAGCGTCAGACCATGCGGATGATCCAGGAGAGGTGGTGCTTGAAGGAAATGTTAGGATTTGGCGTATTGGAGTAGTTGAAGTGAGGACTTGATGGTGTAGGGGAAGCAGAGGAGGATTTGGCGAAAGTGTGGGAGATGCAGAAGGAGGATTTTGAGGTGAAGGGAGGCGGAGTGGAGGTATGGAGTTAGGAGCATTGGAGGATTAGGAAGTGTTGAGAGGCATGTGAGGCAAATGTAGGTGTAGAAGCGTAGTGAGGTTTTGGTTGTAGAGGATCAGTAGGTTGAGTATTGAGATTTGAAGGCGGAAGTGGAGCAGAAGTAGCGGCATTCGGAGGGCAGGAAGTGGTACAACAAAACCATACTCGCTCTGTATATCTGGTCCTTAGAGAGAAATCTCGATAGGAGAATCAATAGAAATTGATGCGGAGTGATAGTTGTGGATCAAGTGCACGGTTTAGTGCTCAGCCGAGAGATAATAACTTTTTCCCTTTTGTTAATGTATGTTACAGACTATGTAACTTTTACCGAAAATGTAATAAATACAGAATCATCTGTGATGAGACAATTCTGTTTCTTAATGAATCCTCAAGTATATATGATCCAGGAAATAAATTGATTAATATTCCCCAATCACTTCCTGTTATATAGAATACCGACTACTTAAAACTGAATGAGCAATTTAAATATTGATAGGTTAATGGAAATAATATTCAACAACTGATAACAATATATAATAGTTGGATATTTTTCCTTTTTTACTTCTATATACACAAATTTATAAAGTTCTACATTTCTCTTGAACACATAGAATTTGCAGTCACTGTGACAGTATGTCACAATACAGTCATAGATATAAGATTTTCTACATCTCTTCCTTTTCATTATATTTCTTCTTGAAAAAATGCATTTGTTACTGGGAATGTATTTTCAGAATTATATTATTCATTATGAGTACGCTTAAGAGAGGATCAATCGACTAGATTTTTATCAAGATGAGTAGGCACGATCGTCGATACGAGATATTTCATCGAGCGGTTATGTACATTCAATCATAATCTTATTTATTTCTGAAATGAAAGAAAATCCGTCACACAAATACGCTGATGGGTCCTATACTTCCTGAACCCAGCCAGCTGTGTTTCAACTCGAGTGTGGCAAGAGGAGAGGTAAGACATGATGAGTAAGTGAAAAATCTCTCTGGTGCCCCCATTTCTTGCTAAGTGTGTTATCATAACTAGTATCGCTGTCAATTAGATGAATCCTAAATCACAGATTCATTCAGGGTTGTTGTTTGTTTGTACTCATTCTTTAATAATAATGTACAGGGATGTGACCAAGATAAATAAGTGTACAGAGTTTTATATCTCAGGATTTGCAAGAGATTTCGTAAAACCTAGATATCAATAATATAACAACTCGTGGCATAGAGTCAAAAGCATAAATCTCTAACGAAACCAGAAAAAAAAAAAAAAAAAAAAAAAAAACATAATAATAATAATAATTGAATAAGAAAACAAAGTAAATATATTAGGGAAAAACAATTGTGGACAAATGTTCATAAATAGTTGGAGCGTCTAGGAGTTACTATTATATCAGTCGCACGATCCAAAAATGGTCTAACTTCTAGTTTGTCATAGATATATATCAACTAATACGTTTACAGGAATACAGATTGAAGAGAAGAATAGCGGGATTGAGCTTCTAACTAAGTATTTTAAATGTCTTTTAAATGAGGTTATACTAAAAGGAATAAATGAATATATCGAAGTAAAACGCTTGAACAAAATAATATTTGGCCAAATAAAATCTGAAATTAGTTGAGGAAAACTTTCGCCCGTTTCCCAATACAATTTTCTACATATTCTAGTTGATGCATAATATTTACAGTATAATCTCTTTGTTACATTTACCCTTTGTAACACGGAACACCAATGCTTGATTTCAATGACTTTAATATATAGTAGTGTCTGCGACTGGTAGTGGAAAGATAATTTAGGAAAAGCATATCACCTTTTTAAACATTACTGTGTGTGCTTTAGGAGAGTACTCAGTGCAATTTTTATTTTATCTTATTCGCCAGCATCTTTCCTTGATATCTGTATGACGAATGGTAAAGAATCACTTGTCGTATTTTTCACTTTTGACAAACCAGGAAATTATAGCTAAAATAATCTGAAAGTAATGCGCAGGTCATCATATTGGTTGTCGCAAAGGATACAATATAACCACGCCTTCTTGAGATAAGTTATTAATAGATGGGAGTTTGTTCAACTGGATTCTTAAGTGATGGTAGACTCTGGAGGAGGACTCTCCGGAGGCGATAGATTCTCTAGTGGCACCGGAATATCTGCATACCGCTATCTCTCTCACTCTCTCTCTCTCTCTCTCTCTCTCTCCGGTTCTAGTCTATTCACCACTTCTGTCTCTAATTTAGGATACCTCTCTCTCTCTGTCTCTCTTTCACAACGCTCTTGCTCCAGTCTTGCGTTCAATTCCGCGCTGCTGCGTCGGGTCTGGCTCTCTCGGACTCGTTCTCTAAAAAATAAATAAATATAGAGCATTTGATATGGATATATACAGAGGTAGTAACTATATAGAGTGTATAATAGATAGATATATATAGAATCGGGTCATGTATTTAGAGGAACCAGCAACGCAACGTCTAATCTATCTGTAATTATATCACATTAACATACAAACAAGTATATATATATGTATATATATTATAAATAAATATATAACATATATATATATATATATATATATACATATATCTATAAATATATATATAGTATATATATATATATATATATAATATATATATAGCTACATACATATATGTGTGTGTGTGGTGTGTGCGTGTGCATACCATATATCATGGATTGATTTACTTATATATAATATAGATATAGTAAAAAAATAATATAATAATATAACAAGGATTTATATATATATATATATTTATAATCTCCATGCTCAACATTCATACATTTTCGATTGGATATCCAATTATGATAATGACAGAGATCTTCATTTTTATTATCGCCATCGTTAACATTATCATTATTATTATAATAATTTAGGCAATCGTCATTATAATTTTTTGTTGCTATTATTATATATATTTTGTTATTATTATCAGGATAATAATATTACTCCCATCTCCGAAAAAAAAATAATAATAGCAAGAAATATGATTTTGAGTGGATAAATTATAATAATTCTCTTGGTCAAAAATAAATATATAAGATGACGCGGTCCTTCATTATATGGTATGCAATAGCGTACTTATGCATGATCATAATAATGTTGATCGAATGGATAGTTATGAGGGGGTATATGCCGATAAAGATTTCAATCTAGGATATGGAAATATATTAGCAATCGTTAGTTACTTCTAAATAAAAAACGAGAACGTATGGCGAAACGTGACTACGAGTTTCTAGGGAGGGTGAGGTGCGCAAGGAGTGAGCTGAGGAGAGATGAATGGGAAGGAGATGATAAGCATTTCCAACCATGTCTAGCCAACAACTTCCACGATGAAACTGTTGGTAGGTGGTATTTTCTACTGAGCATGTTGAAGTTTAAGCGATACATGGCTTGTTCATCAACACACACAAACACACACACTTTAACTTCTATCCAAAAAAATATTATGTGAATGTTGAATAAATATATAAAATATATTACTGATTATCATAGATAGTTTATTTGAACTAAAGAACACATCAATTCGTGGTTTCGCGCTTCGCCACTAAACAGGAGTGATGGCTATGATAATTTTGTCAGTTTGTCAGCAGTCGAGGCTGGCCATCGCAGTCCAAGCTGCGCCCCCGCGCGGGCTACAACATGAGGCCCCACCTGCTGGCAGTGGACTAATCGAATTGGTGGGAGTTCACATTTCACCACTCATCTGGAGGTGAGCATTATCCAACGAGGTAGTGTGGAGGACTCCTCTTGGTGGATGGAGGATTCTCTAGTGGAGGTGCGCAACTACTCGCCGGTAGGAGGAGGATTCTCAAGTGGAAGTGTAGATCTCCGCCGTGGAGGCTGGACTTGCGTCAGTGGAGGAGGGTGATTCTCCCATTGGAGGGGGAAGTCTCTGGTGTGGAGGAGGATTCGCTGGTGGCAGTGGAAACTTCTCCGGTGGAGGAGGATTCTCGCAGAGTGGAATAGGTGGAATCCGTCTGGTGTGAGGGAGGATTCTCGCAGTGGAGCGTTGGATCATCTCTGGTGGAGAGGAGGATTCTCCAGGTGGGTGGACGAGCTCTGGTGAGGAGTTCTCTAGTGAAGGTAGAGAATTCTCCGTAGTGAGGAGGATTCTCTATTGGAGGTAGGAAAGCTCCGGTTGAGGAGGATTTCTCCGAGTGAAGTCTGGTGGAAAGGATTCTCTGGTGGAGATCAGGAGTATCAGCCATTGGGAGGTGGGAATGCTCTGGTGAGAGTGATTCTCCGAGGAGGTAGGGTGGAGGAGAGCTCTGGTGGAGAGTCTGTCTAGAGGGATCTGGCGGCAATCCGGTTGAGAGTAATTTTCCGGTGCAGATAATTAGATTTTGTGGGATCGGAGGTGAAGATCTGGAGGTAGCTTCTAATGGTGGTTGGTGCTGGAAGGAGAGACCGTGTACAACGTGGAATGGATCGTTGTGGGGCGTTGTAACTCCCACGATTAACAAGAATACGCTGTTTTTCCTGTCACTGGACGGCTCCTAAACAACTCAGCAGCCAAGTCGGTCCACTACCAAGTGTATACCACCACTCACCACAAAAGGTTCGAATCACAAATAATCCTGTTTGATGCGAGACTTTCCTGAAGGAGGAAAAGGGGTTGTAGGAGGACTGAACTCCATCATTGTTCTGTTTCCTTCTCCACCAAGGCAAGAGAACAATCGTGTATGTCCTGAACAAGAAAACGATGGGAGCAGGAGGGCCCAGCGAGTTAATATCGAAGGTACTGCGTCCTTCTCCTCCAACCTGACTCCTCTACCTCACCGCCACATCCACCTTCTTAACCCTCCAAACCTTCTTGCTTCCGTCCGATTTTCCCGCGTCTAAATTTGCACTATTGTTGTCGAATTACGAAGAATGAGAAAAACCCTAACTCTTCCGTATTGGAGTGGATTCAGTGAAGACTGCTTCTCGAGCGCGCTGGGGCATTGCCTGGTGGGCTGAATGCCTGAGCGGTGAGGTATACACAGATCCACAATCGGGAAGGGGAGAGCCGGAGAGGACCAAGTAGTGTGGTGGACACATTGTGTATAGGAAATGTAGGATTTGGCGAGATAAGTGGAGTAGGTGGAAGTGGAGGAGCTTGATGGTGTAGGGGGATGCAGAGAAGCAGTGGAGAGGATTTGAAGAGTGGGAGGAGGCAGATGGCGGATTGAGGGAAGGGGGAGGAGAGGGGGGGAAGTTGTAGGAGGCGGTAGTGAGGTAATTTGATTAGGGCAGGAGGCATTGTGGAGGATTTGGAAGTAAGATGCGTGGGAGGAGGCAGTGGAGGATTTGGAAGTGTGGGAGGAAGCAGTGTAGGATTTGGAAGTGTGGGAGGAGGCAGTGGAGGATTTGGAGGTGTAGGAGGCGGTAGTGGAGGTTTTGGAAGTGTGGGAGGAGGCAGTGGAGGATTTGGAAGTGTGGGAGGAGGCAGTGGAGGATTTGGAAGTGTGGGAGGAGGCAGTGGAGGATTTGGAAGTGTGGGAGGAGGCAGTGGAGGATTTGGAAGTGTGGGAGGTGGTAGTGGAGGTTTTGGAAGTGTGGGAGGAGGCAGTGGAGGATTTGGAAGTGTGGGAGGAGGCAGTGGAGGATTTGGAAGTGTGGGAGGAGGCAGTGGAGGATTTGGAAGTGTGGGAGGAGGCAGTGGAGGATTTGGAAGTGTGGGAGGAGGCAGTGGAGGATTAGGAGGCAGTGGAGGATTTGGAAGTGTGGGAGGAGGCAGTGGAGGATTTGGAAGTGTAGGGGGAGGCAGTGGAGGATTTGGAAGTGTGGGAGGAGGCAGTGGAGGATTTGGAAGTGTGGGAGGAGGCAGTGGAGGATTTGGAGGTGTAGGAGGCGGCAGTGGAGGATTAGGAGGCAGTGGAGGATTTGGAAGTGTGGGAGGAGGCAGTGGAGGATTTGGAAGTGTGGGAGGTGGAAGTGGAGGACTTGATGGTGTAGGGGGAAGCAGTGGAGGATTTGGAAGTGTGGGAGGAGGCAGTGGAGGATTTGGAGGTGTAGGAGGCGATACTGGAGGTTTTGGTGGCAGTGGATCAGGAGGCAGTGGAGGATTTGGAAGTGTGGGAGGTGGTAGTGGAGGTTTTGGAAGTGTGGGAGGAGGCAGTGGAGGATTTGGAAGTGTGGGAGGAGGCAGTGGAGGATTTGGAAGTGTGGGAGGAGGCAGTGGAGGATTTGGAAGTGTGGGAGGAGGCAGTGGAGGATTTGGAAGTGTGGGAGGAGGCAGTGGAGGATTTGGAAGTGTGGGAGGAGGCAGTGGAGGATTTGGAGGTGTAGGAGGCGGCAGTGGAGGATTTGGAAGTGTGGGAGGAGGCAGTGGAGGATTTGGAAGTGTGGGAGGAGGCAGTGGAGGATTTGGAAGTGTGGGAGGAGGCAGTGGAGGATTTGGAAGTGTGGGAGGAGGCAGTGGAGGATTTGGAGGTGTGGGAGGAGGCAGTGGAGGATTTGGAAGTGTGGGAGGAGGCAGTGGAGGATTTGGAAGTGTGGGAGGAGGCAGTGGAGGATTTGGAAGTGTGGGAGGAGGCAGTGGAGGATTTGGAAGTGTGGGAGGAGGAAGTGGAGGAATAGGAGGTGGTAGAGGAGGCAGTGGAGGATTTGGAAGTGTGGGAGGAGGCAGTGGAGGATTTGGAAGTGTGGGAGGAGGCAGTGGAGGATTTGGAAGTGTGGGAGGAGGCAGTGGAGGATTTGGAAGTGTGGGAGGAGGCAGTGGAGGATTTGGAAGTGTGGGAGGAGGCAGTGGAGGATTTGGAAGTGTGGGAGGAGGCAGTGGAGGATTTGGAAGTGTGGGAGGAGGCAGTGGAGGATTTGGAAGTGTGGGAGGAGGCAGTGGAGGATTTGGAAGTGTGGGAGGAGGCAGTGGAGGATTTGGAAGTGTGGGAGGAGGCAGTGGAGGATTTGGAAGTGTGGGAGGAGGCAGTGGAGGATTTGGAAGTGTGGGAGGAGGCAGTGGAGGATTTGGAAGTGTGGGAGGAGGCAGTGGAGGATTTGGAGGTGTAGGAGGCGGCAGTGGAGGATTTGGAAGTGTGGGAGGAGGCAGTGGAGGATTTGGAAGTGTGGGAGGAGGCAGTGGAGGATTTGGAAGTGTGGGAGGCGGTAGTGGAGGATTTGGAAGTGTGGGAGGAGGCAGTGGAGGATTTGGAAGTGTGGGAGGCGGTAGTGGAGGATTAGGAGGCAGTGGAGGATTTGGAAGTGTGGGAGGAGGCAGTGGAGGATTTGGAAGTGTGGGAGGCGGTAGTGGAGGATTTGGAAGTGTAGGAGGAGGCAGTGGAGGATTTGGAGGTATAGGAGGCGGTAATGGAGGTAGTGGATCAGGAGGCAGTGGAGGATTTGGAGGTGTGGGAGGCGGTAGTGGAGGTTTTGGAAGTGTGGGAGGAGGCAGTGGAGGATTTGGAAGTGTGGGAGGAGGTAGTGGAGGATTTGGAGGTGTGGGAGGAGGCAGTGGAGGATTTGGAAGTGTGGGAGGAGGCAGTGGAGGATTTGGTAGTGGAGGAGGAGGCAGTGGAGGATTTGGAAGTGTGGGAGGAGGCAGTGGAGGATTTGGAAGTGTGGGAGGAGGCAGTGGAGGATTAGGAGGCAGTGGAGGATTTGGAAGTGTGGGAGGAGGCAGTGGAGGATTTGGAGGTGTGGGAGGAGGCAGTGGAGGATTTGGAAGTGTGGGAGGAGGCAGTGGAGGATTTGGAAGTGTGGGAGGAGGCAGTGGAGGATTTGGAAGTGTGGGAGGAGGCAGTGGAGGATTTGGAAGTGTGGGAGGAGGCAGTGGAGGATTTGGAAGTGTGGGAGGAGGCAGTGGAGGATTTGGAAGTGTGGGAGGAGGCAGTGGAGGATTTGGAAGTGTGGGAGGAGGCAGTGGAGGATTTGGAAGTGTGGGAGGTGGTAGTGGAGGATTTGGAAGTGTGGGAGGAGGCAGTGGAGGATTTGGAGGTGTAGGAGGCGGTAGTGGAGGATTTGGAAGTGTGGGAGGAGGCAGTGGAGGATTTGGAAGTGTGGGAGGAGGCAGTGGAGGATTAGGAGGCAGTGGAGGATTTGGAAGTGTGGGAGGAGGCAGTGGAGGATTTGGAAGTGTGGGAGGTGGCAGTGGAGGATTTGGAAGTGTGGGAGGAGGCAGTGGAGGATTTGGAAGTGTGGGAGGAGGCAGTGGAGGATTTGGAAGTGTGGGAGGAGGCAGTGGAGGATTTGGAGGTGTAGGAGGAGGCAGTGGAGGATTTGGAAGTGTGGGAGGAGGCAGTGGAGGATTTGGAAGTGTGGGAGGAGGCAGTGGAGGATTTGGAGGTGTAGGAAGCGGTAGTGGAGGTTTTGGAAGTGTGGGAGGAGGCAGTGGAGGATTTGGAAGTGTGGGAGGAGGCAGTGGAGGATTTGGAAGTGTGGGAGGAGGCAGTGGAGGATTTGGAAGTGTGGGAGGAAGCAGTGGAGGAGGTGGAGGTGGGGGAGGAGGCAGTGGAGGCTTTGGAGGTGTAGGAAGCGGTAGTGTAGGTAGTGGAGTAGGAGGCAGTGGAGGATTTGGAAGTGTGGGAGGAGGCAGTGGAGGATTTGGAAGTGTGGGAGGAGGCAGTGGAGGATTTGGAAGTGTGGGAGGAGGCAGTGGAGGATTTGGAGGTGTAGGAGGCGGCAGTGGAGGATTTGGAAGTGTGGGAGGAGGCAGTGGAGGATTTGGAAGTGTGGGAGGTGGAAGTGGAGGACTTGATGGTGTAGGGGGAAGCAGTGGAGGATTTGGAAGTGTGGGAGGAGGCAGTGGAGGATTTGGAGGTGTAGGAGGCGGTAGTGGAGGTAGTGGATTAGGAGGCAGTGGAGGATTTGGAAGTGTGGGAGGAGGCAGTGGAGGATTTGGAGGTGTGGGAGGAGGCAGTGGAGGATTTGGAAGTGTGGGAGGAGGCAGTGGAGGATTTGGAAGTGTGGGAGGAGGCAGTGGAGGATTTGGAAGTGTGGGAGGAGGCAGTGGAGGATTTGGAAGTGTGGGAGGCGGCAGTGGAGGATTTGGAGGTGTTGGAGGCGGCAGTGGAGGATTTGGAAGTGTGGGAGGAGGCAGTGGAGGATTTGGAAGTGTGGGAGGAGGCAGTGGAGGATTTGGAAGTGTGGGAGGAGGCAGTGGAGGATTTGGAAGTGTGGGAGGAGGCAGTGGAGGATTTGGAAGTGTGGGAGGAGGCAGTGGAGGATTTGGAGGTATAGGAGGCGGTAGTGGAGGCAGTGGAGGATTTGGAAGTGTGGGAGGTGGTAGTGGGGGTTTCGGTGGTAGTGGATCAGGAGGCAGTGGAGGATTTGGAAGTGTGGGAGGTGGTAGTGGAGGTTTTGGAAGTGTGGGAGGAGGCAGTGGAGGATTTGGAAGTGTGGGAGGTGGCAGTGGAGGATTTGGAAGTGTGGGAGGAGGCAGTGGAGGATTTGGAGGTGTAGGAGGCGGTAGTGGAGGATTTGGAAGTGTGGGAGGAAGCAGTGGAGGATTTGGAAGTGTGGGAGGAGGCAGTGGAGGATTTGGAAGTGTGGGAGGTGGTAGTGGGGGTTTCGGTGGTAGTGGATCAGGAGGCAGTGGAGGATTTGGAAGTGTGGGAGGTGGTAGTGGAGGTTTTGGAGGTAGTGGATCAGGAGGTGGAGGAGGATTTGGAAGTGTGGGAGGTGGCAGTGGAGGATTTGGAAGTGTGGGAGGAGGCAGTGGAGGATTTGGAGGTGTGGGAGGAGGCAGTGGAGGATTTGGAAGTGTGGGAGGAGGTAGTGGAGGATTTGGAAGTGTGGGAGGAGGCAGTGGAGGATTTGGAAGTGTGGGAGGAGGCAGTGGAGGATTTGGAAGTGTGGGAGGCGGTAGTGGAGGATTTGGAAGTGTGGGAGGAGGCAGTGGAGGATTTGGAAGTGTGGGAGGAGGCAGTGGAGGATTTGGAGGTGTGGATCAGGAGGCAGTGGAGGATTTGGAAGTGTGGGAGGAGGCAGTGGAGGATTTGGAAGTGTGGGAGGAGGCAGTGGAGGATTTGGAGGTGTAGGAGGCGGCAGTGGAGGATTTGGAAGTGTGGGAGGAGGCAGTGGAGGATTTGGAAGTGTAGGAGGAGGCAGTGGAGGATTTGGAGGTATAGGAGGCGGTAATGGAGGTAGTGGATCAGGAGGCAGTGGAGGATTTGGAGGTGTGGGAGGCGGTAGTGGAGGTTTTGGAAGTAGTGGGAGGAGGCAGTGGAGGATTTGGAAGTGTGGGAGGAGGCAGTGGAGGATTTGGAAGTGTGGGAGGAGGCAGTGGAGGATTTGGAAGTGTGGGAGGAGGCAGTGGAGGATTTGGAAGTGTGGGAGGAGGCAGTGGAGGATTTGGAAGTGTGGGAGGAGGCAGTGGAGGATTTGGAAGTGTAGGGGGAAGCAGTGGAGGATTTGGAAGTGTGGGAGGAGGCAGTGGAGGATTTGGAGGTGTAGGAGGCGGTAGTGGAGGTAGTGGATTAGGAGGCAGTGGAGGATTTGGAAGTGTGGGAGGAGGCAGTGGAGGATTTGGAGGTGTAGGAAGCGGTAGTGGAGGTTTTGGAAGTGTGGGAGGAGGCAGTGGAGGATTTGGAAGTGTGGGAGGAGGCAGTGGAGGATTTGGAAGTGTAGGAGGAGGCAGTGGAGGATTTGGAGGTATAGGAGGCGGTAATGGAGGTAGTGGATCAGGAGGCAGTGGAGGATTTGGAGGTGTGGGAGGCGGTAGTGGAGGTTTTGGAAGTGTGGGAGGAGGCAGTGGAGGATTTGGAAGTGTGGGAGGAGGCAGTGGAGGATTTGGAAGTGTGGGAGGAGGCAGTGGAGGATTTGGAAGTGTGGGAGGAGGCAGTGGAGGATTTGGAAGTGTGGGAGGAGGCAGTGGAGGATTTGGAAGTGTGGGAGGAGGCAGTGGAGGATTTGGAGGTGTAGGAGGCGGCAGTGGAGGATTTGGAAGTGTGGGAGGAGGCAGTGGAGGATTTGGAAGTGTGGGAGGAGGCAGTGGAGGATTAGGAGGCAGTGGAGGATTTGGAAGTGTGGGAGGAGGCAGTGGAGGATTTGGAAGTGTGGGAGGAGGCAGTGGAGGATTTGGAAGTGTGGGAGGAGGCAGTGGAGGATTAGGAGGCAGTGGAGGATTTGGAAGTGTGGGAGGAGGCAGTGGAGGATTTGGAAGTGTGGGAGGCGGTAGTGGAGGTTTTGGAAGTGTGGGAGGAGGCAGTGGAGGATTTGGAAGTGTGGGAGGAGGCAGTGGAGGATTTGGAAGTGTGGGAGGAGGCAGTGGAGGATTTGGAAGTGTGGGAGGAGGCAGTGGAGGATTTGGAAGTGTAGGAGGAGGTAGTGGAGGATTTGGAAGTGTGGGAGGAGGCAGTGGAGGATTTGGAAGTGTGGGAGGAGGCAGTGGAGGATTTGGAAGTGTGGGAGGAGGCAGTGGAGGATTTGGAAGTGTGGGAGGAGGCAGTGGAGGATTTGGAAGTGTGGGAGGAGGCAGTGGAGGATTTGGAGGTGTAGGAGGCGGTAGTGGAGGATTAGGAGGCAGTGGAGGATTTGGAAGTGTGGGAGGAGGCAGTGGAGGATTTGGAAGTGTGGGAGGAGGCAGTGGAGGATTTGGAAGTGTGGGAGGAGGCAGTGGAGGATTTGGAAGTGTGGGAGGAGGCAGTGGAGGATTTGGAAGTGTGGGAGGAGGCAGTGGAGGATTTGGAAGTGTGGGAGGAGGCAGTGGAGGATTTGGAAGTGTGGGAGGAGGCAGTGGAGGATTTGGAAGTGTGGGAGGAGGCAGTGGAGGATTTGGAAGTGTGGGAGGAGGTAGTGGAGGATTAGGAGGCAGTGGAGGATTTGGAAGTGTGGGAGGAGGCAGTGGAGGATTTGGACGTGTAGGAGGCGGTAGTGGAGGTAGTGGAGTAGGAGGCAGTGGAGGATGTGCAAGTGTGGGTGGAGGCAGTGGAGGATTTGGAAGTGTGGGAGGAGGCAGTGGAGGATTTGGAAGTGTGGGAGGAGGCAGTGGAGGATTTGGAAGTGTGGGAGGAGGGAGTGGAGGATTTGGAAGTGTGGGAGGAGGCAGTGGAGGATTTGGAGGTGGGGGAGGAGGGAGTGGAGGATTTGGAGGTGTAGGAGGGGAGGGTGGAGGTTTTGGTGGAGGTGGAGGAGGAGGCAGTGGAGGATTTGGAAGTGTGGGAGGTGGTAGTGGGGGTTTCGGTGGTAGTGGATCAGGAGGCAGTGGAGGATTTGGAAGTGTGGGAGGTGGTAGTGGAGGTTTTGGAGGTAGTGGATCAGGAGGCAGTGGAGGATTTGGAAGTGTGGGAGGTGGTAGTGGAGGTTTTGGAAGTGTGGGAGGAGGCAGTGGAGGATTTGGAGGTGTAGGAGGAGGCAGTGGAGGATTTGGAAGTGTGGGAGGAGGCAGTGGAGGATTTGGAAGTGTGGGAGGAGGCAGTGGAGGATTTGGAAGTGTGGGAGGAGGCAGTGGAGGATTTGGAAGTGTGGGAGGAGGCAGTGGAGGATTTGGAAGTGTGGGAGGAGGCAGTGGAGGATTTGGAAGTGTGGGAGGAGGCAGTGGAGGATTTGGAAGTGTGGGAGGAGGCAGTGGAGGATTTGGAAGTGTGGGAGGAGGCAGTGGAGGATTTGGAAGTGTGGGAGGAGGCAGTGGAGGATTTGGAAGTGTGGGAGGAGGCAGTGGAGGATTTGGAAGTGTGGGAGGAGGCAGTGGAGGATTTGGAAGTGTGGGAGGAGGCAGTGGAGGATTTGGAGGTGTAGGAGGCGGCAGTGGAGGATTTGGAAGTGTGGGAGGAGGCAGTGGAGGATTTGGAAGTGTAGGAGGAGGCAGTGGAGGATTTGGAAGTGTGGGAGGAGGCAGTGGAGGATTTGGAGGTGTAGGAGGCGATGCTGGAGGTTTTGGTGGTAGTGGATCAGGAGGCAGTGGAGGATTTGGAGGTGTAGGAGGCGATGCTGGAGGTTTTGGTGGTAGTGGATCAGGAGGCAGTGGAGGATTTGGAGGTATAGGAGGCGGTAGTGGAGGCAGTGGAGGATTTGGAAGTGTGGGAGGTGGTAGTGGGGGATTTGGAAGTGTGGGAGGAGGCAGTGGAGGATTTGGAAGTGTGGGAGGAGGCAGTGGAGGATTTGGAGGTGTAGGAGGAGGCAGTGGAGGATTAGGAGGCAGTGGAGGATTTGGAAGTGTGGGAGGAGGCAGTGGAGGATTTGGAAGTGTGGGAGGAGGCAGTGGAGGATTTGGAAGTGTGGGAGGAGGCAGTGGAGGATTTGGAAGTGTGGGAGGAGGCAGTGGAGGATTTGGAAGTGTGGGAGGCGGTAGTGGAGGATTTGGAAGTGTGGGAGGAGGCAGTGGAGGATTTGGAAGTGTGGGAGGAGGCAGTGGAGGATTTGGAAGTGTGGGAGGAGGCAGTGGAGGATTTGGAAGTGTGGGAGGAGGCAGTGGAGGATTTGGAAGTGTGGGAGGAGGCAGTGGAGGATTTGGAAGTGTGGGAGGAGGCAGTGGAGGATTTGGAAGTGTGGGAGGAGGCAGTGGAGGATTTGGAAGTGTGGGAGGAGGCAGTGGAGGATTTGGAAGTGTGGGAGGAGGCAGTGGAGGATTTGGAAGTGTGGGAGGAGGCAGTGGAGGATTTGGAAGTGTGGGAGGAGGCAGTGGAGGATTTGGAGGTGTAGGAGGAGGCAGTGGAGGATTTGGAAGTGTGGGAGGTGGTAGTGGAGGTTTTGGAAGTGTGGGAGGAGGCAGTGGAGGATTTGGAAGTGTGGGAGGAGGCAGTGGAGGATTTGGAGGTGTAGGAGGAGGCAGTGGAGGATTTGGAAGTGTGGGAG
>NW_028234429.1:35406381-35413881 GCF_977035675.1 Penaeus japonicus | reverse complement strand
CAATGACTGGCAGTACTCTAATTAGTCTTCTGTCTACGTTTGGTATAACCTGTTTTAAGACGATGACTTACAGACTATTAGTCTCTCAGATTGCGAATTTTTCTCAGTTCATCCTCCATAGTTTATGCCGTCAAAAAAGTCAACGGTTAACGTGCAAAATAAATAACCGGATAGGTGAATAGTGACGTCACAACCAGTCAGATCAAGTGGGAGGATAAAAGGCGACGGACTCTACCATCCATCATTATCAATCATAGGGGTTTTCTGGTAACTAAATGTAAAACTAAAAGTTTATCATATTTTTGGGATATTCATAAGCGAGTTAGATCAGCAATAAGTTGCATTTGATAAAATAAGCCAGGACATGAAAAATGAGTTTCCTCTTTTAAAAAACGTATTTTAAGGTATTTAGTAAGATTATTTATGGTTTGTTTAATGCATTGACGGGAAATCCTTAGATATCAATTTGTAGATTTTAGAAAGATGCATATGCCTATACTGAAAAAGGTAAAAACGAATGTATATATAAAAACGATATGGTCCCTACATTAGATATATACTGAAGGATACAACAACCAACCACACACAAATATACGCATAAAAAAGTATTATACCAATGATTATATATTTCACCTATTGTGCGTTTCCCACAGATTCGCTTTCCGTGATTGCTGCAGTGTCGCTGCGCCTCAGGGTTACAGTCATGATACCCCTCTGGAGAGGAATCTCACATGGAGGACCTTTAGATGGTGCCTGAATTGGAATTGAGTTGTGGAGTTCCGGGGGACATAGGTGTTGGTCAGATGAAAGATCCTGCCACGTGGATGGATCTTGTGTAACCACTCCCTGTCATCACACTCAATAGTGTATCTGTACATGCCCTAAGCACCTAAAGCCCAAGACGTCCACACCTCCAAGTGTAACCAACAAACCCTAGGTAGAACCACAACATATCCTGTTTGTTCGTGTTCCGGATGGTGCACCACACCTGTGCCCACCATTGTTCCTCCCCCCAAAGCAAAAGAAAACCCAATTTGTCTACTGTTTGAATTGCTGAAAACAACTCATCATGAGGTGATCGAAGTTTACACCTCATCCACACCGACCCGAAATCTATTTCCGTTAACGACCAAAAGAGAAAACCCGACCCTCCTCGTGGGTAGATCTTGAGACTGCTCTCAGAACGTTGCCTATGCAGCGGCCGGTGACGTGATCCGGAGATTGCGGCCGGCTGGGCTTAGCGTCGGAGATTAGAACGGGCGTTGCTGACAGGAGGCGTTGGAGTTTTTTTGGAGGCAATGGAGATTTGAGGCAATGGAGATTTGAGCCAATGGAGGATTGGAGCAATGGAGGTTGTGGAGGCAATGACGGCTTCGGAAGGATCATCTGTGCAGGAGGTAATGGAGATTCGAGGTGGTTTTGTGGTGTAAAAATGGAGGAAGCGGCGGCTTCGTGGAAATGGCGGCTCTCCTCCCGTCAACCTGTACTCCTAGTCCTTAGATGAAGGGATGCTATGACATTTGTTGTGATGTGGCCTTTTTTTGTCAGTTTTGTTATATATATATATATGTACAATTGATGAAAAAAATAAAATAATCGAATTGGTAAATCGTGTTAAGTTTCATTCCATACCACTTAGCTATGGTTCTCCATTGAATGTTTTGTTAGCAATATGGAACTCCATGATAGTTTCTCCCCTATCGTCGAACATTGGAACTGTTATGTGTTGATATCATGATAGACTTATATCTATCCGCCTCTTATATACACTATATTCTCGCGATTTTATTTTCTAGGTGCTTTGATTAGGTCACCTTTCTCCCTGTCGGTCTCCGGGTGAAAGGATGTGGTGATTTAAGAGTTGTGTTTTGTATGGTGTAGAGAGAGAAACATGTCATTGGAAAGGTTTAAATAAGCTATGCCCCCTTGATTCTTTTACCGTAACAATAAACTATACCGAAATGTTCAATTGCCTGATATTTTCAAAGTAACCTATCAAGGAACCTCTTATTTAATCGCTATGTGGGTTATATTTTTTGGGGATTATATGTTATTCAAAACTTTGATAATAAGGTCGAGGTTACAATCTGCTAATTTCTCTTGTGTTTTCATGTGGTAAGTGTCTCTTTGTTTTTGAGAAATAACAGTTAAAAATCCCCTATTACGCCATGCTTAAGCGATCCGGCAGAATGTTCTTTTTAATTATTATTGACAAACATCAAATTTTTTCAGAGCGATTATAATTGAATCATCACACCACCGGATTCTCTTCTTGATCATCTGTATCAAAAGATATAAAATCAAATTATAAACACACACACACACATATACATGTAATTTATACATATGCATATAATGAGTATATATTTCCCATTCACACACCACAGATAAACATTCATACATTACGCACACACATCACCACACACACACACACAACAACAGTTAACATATATATATATATTATATATATATATATATTATAATATATATATATATTTATTGATAAATATATATTTTTATAAAAATATATATATTTATATTATATAGATGCATATACATATATTTACATGCACTAACACACACACACATCTCAACAGGCACGGCACCACAAGGTCGACACTGGCAAATACACAACAAACACACTTACAAACAACAACACTCACACACACAACACACACACAAACACACTCTCACACACACGCACAGCAACCACAGGTTCGGGACACAGCAAATTACTCACACACACAAACACACTCACACACACACACACACACACACACACACACAAACACATAATATATATATATTTATATATATATATATATAGATGTATATAAATATATATATATGGGCATATACATACATATACTTGCACACATCACACACAGACACATCACACACAGACACATCACACAACCACGACACGCACACACAATCACACACACACCAAGTATATATATATATTTTTAATATAGATATAATAGATCTATATAATAATATATATAACATATACATATATAATATATATATATAGATATTTATATATATATATATATATATACATATAATATATATATATATATATATATAGATATATATATAATATTATATAATAATATATAATATATTTATATATACACTAACTTACACACACACACACACACATACTGCAACCTTCAAACATCACTCACACACACACATATATATATTATATGTATATATGATATATATATATAGATATATATATAATATAGATATATATATCTTTATAAATGTAATTAATATATAGATAATATATATATGTTAATCGATATATATAATATATATATATAGTATAATATAACCACACACGCACTCAAAACACACACTCACTACACTCACAACACACATACACACACACACACACAACACACACACACCACACACACACACACACCCACAACACAACACACACAACACACACACAACACACATAATATATTTAGATATATAATATTGATAATATATAAATATATATAGATATATATATATATATACCACACTCACATCACAACACACATTCACACGCAACACACCCACACACACACACATATATATTAAAAATATATATATATATAATATATTTATATATATATATATATAGATAATATAATATGGGTAATATAGATAGATATACATATACATATACATACATAATGTATACATACATATGCATTTCATATAAATGCCTGGTGTAATTATATATATATATAAGATATATATATAATATATATATATATAATATATATAGAATATTTATATATATATATAATATATATATTTTTTATATATATAATATATATATTTATATATATATATAATATATAGATATATATATATATATATATAATTTATATATATATATTTGTGTGTGTGTGTGGTGCTCTGGGTGTGTGTGTGTGTATCCATAAATACATATATCTATATATATATTAGATATATCGATAAGACAGAGATTGCGATAGAAATATACATACAGATAAATTCAGCATATTCATATATATATTCTAAATATTATATATGTAGGGGGGGAGGGTGGGGGGTGGGGGGGATGTGGGGGTGGTTTTGTGTTATTGTTGTTGGTGGTGGGTGGGGGGGGGGTGGGGGAGGGTGTTTATGTTTTGGTTTGGAGGTGTGTTGTGGTTGGGGGTGTGGGTGTGTGGGGTTGTGTTTTTGGGGGGGGGGGGGGGGGGGGGGGGGGGGGGTATATTTATTGGTGGTTGTGGTTTTTTTTTGTGTTTGTTGTTGTGTTGTTGTGTGTTGTGTGTTAAAATTGTATGTATGTTTGTGTGTTTGGTGTTTGTTTTTGTGTTTGTGAGTGAGATTTGTTTTTTAGTGTAGTTTTGTTTTTGATCAACATTCAGATTTATATATATATTATATATATATTTATAGATTGATTATTTTTAAAAATATATATGATATATATATATAATTCACATATATATTATTATATAATAACATAATATAACATTATACATTTATGTATATAGATGTAATATATTATATATGTATATATATATATATATATATATCTATATATATATATAATATATTATAAAACTATAAATAAAAAATATATATATATATACATATAGTACACACACAACCCACACCTCACACCACACACAAATCTAAACACCCCCCATATATCTATCTATATACTATATCTATATATATATTATATATATAATATATCTATCTAATATATACTCATCTCCAAAAAAATACATATATAAAAATAATAAATATCTCTCTATAACATCAATATCTATCTAACTATCAATGTGAATAATTACACCAAATATATCCAACACACCCACACAGTCCCCCCCCACCCCCCCCCACCCCCATACACTCACCACTCACTCACACACACTCACCACACACACACTCAACAACACAAACACTCACAGACAAAAACACACCTCCCAAAAAGTCACTTCACTCACACACACACAAAAACAAACACACCACACACACTCACACACACACACTCACTCTCTCACACACAACAATACACACACCCACCCTAACAGACACCACAACACTCCACTCACACAACCTCTCACTCCACACTCACACACCCTCACACACCCACACCACACACCCACTCACACTCACTACACTAACACACTCACATCACTCCACACACACACAACACTAACACACACACACAGACACCACACACACACCCCCACCCACACTCTCACAAACACTCACCACACCACACACACACAATCATATGGGCTGTATTATAAGATGTTCATTTCTATCGCCATCTCCTGTCTCTCGATATATCTATATATAATATTTGTATTTATGCCTCACTTACCCACACACCCACACACACACACACACTCACACAACACACCCACCCACACACACACACATATATAAAAATATAAATATATAAATATATATATATATATATATATGTATATATATCTATCTATATATATATATATATATATATATATATAAAAAAATATATTTACACATTAATATATTTTGTATTATATGTATAACTACATATGATGTATATGTAAAACTAATATATATATATATAAAAAATATTTTAAAATATATATATATACCTCTATGAAGATAGATATCTGACTATATTTATAATCTATATATAATCATATATATATCTATTAAATATATATAAATATATAATGTATAGGCATAAGTATAAGCCATATCTACAGTGTCTATATCTATCCAAACACACACACACACACAAGACACACACACACACCACACACACACACCACCACACACACAACACACACATATATATTCTATATATATAAAATATATTTATATATATAAAATATATATAATAGATAGATAGATAGATAGATAGATAGATAGATAGATATAGATAGATATAGATATACATATATGCGGGTGTATGTGCGTGTGTGTGAGTACACACACACACACACACACACTCACACACACACAGATACATACATACATACATATATATATATATATATATATATATATATATATATATATATATATATATATACACACACATAAGTATGCTATTATACATTTGCACACATATTTATGTGCACACACACACATCCACACACATGCACTCACATATACATATATACACATACAGACACGCAAACACACATACATGCGCGCATGTGTATGTGTGGTAGGGATATGTATGCATTGGAATGAAAAACTAATGTAATATCTGTAAATGTTTTAGAAGTTTTAGAATTTGAATAAAGGGTAGGAGAATTTTGTACGGTCATCATACGCCTAAAGAAAAAGGGGTTATTCAAGTGAGCCACTGACAAGCACCGAAGTGAGCGGAAGGAGATTCAGAGGAGAGCGGGGCAAGAGTTCTACATTCTAGAACGAGAGAGGTATAAAAGACGATGGACATCCAATGTGGTCAGTATTACCCATCATGAAGTTCTTAGTAAGTCCTATGATAGTAGAAGACTCCCACTTCGGTCTATTTGTGTGAAATTCAAATAACGGATTAATAATTCATGTGAAATATATTTAAAAGACCAAACCTTAGTGCTTAACCTATAGAACAGTATCAGCTATGGTCATCATATGATTTGAAACAGAAAAAAACAACTAAAGCAGCTCGAGCATTACTAAGCATTACAAGTTTTACCTTAGATTAATTTATATAAAAATGAAAATATAGAAAAAAAAAGTTTAATGGGCACAAAAAGTTTCATACTCTTAGAATACATATATTTCACTTCATTTCCCACAGATTCTCTTTGCCGTGATTGTTGCAGTTTCGGCTGCGCCTCAAGGTTACAGTCATGATACACCTTCTGGAGATGGATTCTCACATGGAGGATCTATAGATGGTGCTGAAGGTGGAATTGGAGTTGGTGGAGTCGGTGGACCAGTAGGTGGTTGTCAGGATGGACAGATCCTGCACGTGGATGGATCTTGTGTAACTCCTGTCATCACTCGAAAAGTGTATCTGTACGATGCTCCTGAAGCACCTGAAAGCCCAAGCGGTCCACCTCCAAGTGTACCACCACCCAAGGTAGAACACAACATCCTGTTTGTTCGTGTTCCTGAGGGTGCACCAGCACCTGAGCCCATCATTGTTCCTCCACCAAAGCAAACCAACGTTGTCTACGTGTTGAATAAGCAAGAAGAACAAGCTCAACAGGTGATCGAAGTTACACCTCATCCAGCAGCCGACCCCGAAATCTATTTCGTTAACTACCAAGAAGGAGAAAACCCGACCCTTCCTCTTGGTGTAGATCTTGAGACTGCTCTCAGCGTTGCCAGTGCAGCTGGCGGTGACGTGATCGGAGACGGCGGGGCCGGTGCTGGGCTTGGCGTCGGAGGATTAGACGGCGGTGCTGGAGCAGGAGGCGTTGGAGGTTTTGGAGGCAATGGAGGATTTGGAGGCAATGGAGGCTTCGTTGGAGCTGGAGCAGGAGGCGTTGG
>NW_028234429.1:35391381-35393881 GCF_977035675.1 Penaeus japonicus | reverse complement strand
GAGGAAGCAGCGGCTTCAGTGCAAATGGGGGCTCTCCGTCTAACCTGTATACTAGCCCTTGAGATACTAAGGGTCTTCTATTTGTAATTTTTATATATCTATATGTACATTTAATAAATCATCGAAACGTACTTCTCAAAGATTTTCATTTCCATACAAAAGAATGTAAGGCATTTTCCTAACGTACAGTTCTCCCCCCCCCCCAACCCCTTCGCCTCTGTCTCCCTCTCTCTCTTTTTGAATATAGAGTCATATAATTTGGAAAAATGTATTAGAGCAGGCGAATGCATACAATTATTACAAAGCTTCATGATGTGACACAGAGGGACGATGCAACATATTTGCATTCGAAACTATTATATTATCCTTAATCGCACCAGCTATACTATTTCTACTAACTATATCACCTTTAGAATACCATGACATAATTGTATACATATACAGTACATATATATATATATATATATATATATATATATATATATATATATATATATATATATATTTATATATATATATATATTATAATATATATATATATATATTTAATATATACATATCAATCCATATATTATAAATATAAATGTATATGTGTTGTGGGTGTGTGTTTGTGTTTTGTCTGTGTTATTATACTGTATGAGTGCGATAATATAGATAAAAATATATATATATATATATATATAATATATATATATATATATATATATATATATATATATATATATATATATATATATATATATACATACACACACACACACACACATATGTGTGTGTGTGTGTTTGTGCTCATTTCTACTGCAACAGACTACTGTGTTGTTGCCCCCCTTGCTGCCAATTTCTTTCAATTGTTTTTTTTTTTTTTTTATGGCCGACAAGTTCTTTTGTGCCCTTTATCATGGATGTGAGTCTAGATTCTGGTTAGGCAGTCCTTTTAGGGGTCGAAGTGGTTTAGTGGTCTAGATCTGCACCTTCACACCTCGGGAGTCCTGGATTCAAGGAATGGCCAGGGAGGTATTTACATTTCTTTATTAAAAGCATTACTGCATTATGTCATCATTCACATGAAAACAGCCTCGTTTCTTTGTATCTGATTTGAATTTCTAAATCACTCCAGCAGAGTGCTTGGTTGGACTGTCTTTAGGAACTCGCTATCATACTCTTTTATATATATAGATAACTTCCATTTCTATTTTTATTTGAAAGGCACTGCTACATTACTGCATCATTCACACACACACACACACACACACACACACACACACACATATATATATATAATATATATATATATATATAATAATATTATACATATGTAATATAATTTATATATATATATATATATATAGAATACATATGTATAATATATATATATATTATAATATATAATATCTATATATATATACTATATACAAGCATATCTACACGTATATTAATGGCTATATAATAATATACGGCTTGTGTGAGGTATGTGTAATATATAATATATAAGTATGTATATGTATTATATTTAACAAATATATATATATATATATATAATTATATATATATATAAATACATATTTATGTATGTATATATATATATATCTATATATATATATATATATATATATATATATATATATATATATAAGATATATATATAGCCTCGTTATGCAGATTTAATGCCTGTGACTTATGTTCTGTAGCGTGAGATGAAAGAACAAATATTTTAACGCATCAATATCAATGATGGTTAACAACAGAGTGAAAACACCATACCACTATAATCTAATACCTTATTTATTTCATTGATTTTACTGTTTTTCAGCCTTTGCTTCCATTAGTAGCTGTAACTTTTGCAGCTCCTCAGGGGTACAATTTAGATGCACCTTCAGGAGGTGGACTCACTCACGGAGGATCTTTAGATGGTGCTGAAGGTGGAATTGCAGTTGGTGGAACTGGTGTTCCTGTAAATGGTTATCAGGATGGACAGATCCTGCACGTGGATGGATCTTGTGTAACTCCTGTGATCACTCGAAAAGTGTATCTGTACGATGCTCCTGAAGTACCTGAAAGCCCAAGCGGTCCACCTCCAAGTGTACCACCACCCTCCCAAGGTAATAACAACAACATCCTGTTAGTTCGTGTTCCTGAGGGTGCACCAGCACTCTGAGGCCCATCAATTGTTCTCCACGCAGAGACAAACCGAACGTTGTCCTACGTTTGAATAAGCAAGAAAAGAGGCTCAGCAAGTGATCGAGATTACGTCCTCATCCAGCAGGCCACCCCGAAACTATTTCGTTAACTACCAAAAGGAGAAAACCCACCCTTCCTCTGGTGTAGATCTTGAGACTTGCTCTCAGCGTTGCCAGTGCAGCTGGCGGTGACGTGATCGGAGACGGCGGTGCCGGTGCTGGGCTTGGCGTCGGAGGATTAGACGGCGGTGCTGGAGCAGGAGGCGTTGGAGGTTTTGGAGGCAATGGAGGATTTGGAGGCAATGGAGGATTTGGGGGCAATA
>NW_028234429.1:35333881-35336381 GCF_977035675.1 Penaeus japonicus | reverse complement strand
TTGAGTCACCAAGCTTACTAGATGATGCCATCTAATAGTGAACCAGTTGTTTTATATTGTTAGCATATAGTAGGTGAAAATAGTTGTGTACTATTTTCAGTACAATAAATGTTATTATAAAAATAAAGCTGTTATTCTCCTGACTGATTTGATTGCATAGAATTACATAAAGATAAATCAGATAAAGATATTTCCAAGGATAAAGGTATTCCTGATTTATTTCAAAAGTCAGGAATAAAGAAACATCAATTGCAGCACACATACATACATACATACATACATATATATATACACATATATATAATATATTTGAATATATATATATATATATATATATATATATATATATATATACATACATATACGTATATGTATATATATGTATGTATATCTATCTATCTTTCTCTCTCTATAAATAAATATATATATATATATATATATATATATATATATATATATATATATATATATATATATATATACATATGCATATATATTTATATGTATGTATGTATGTATGTTTGTATATGTTAGTATAAATAAAAATATATATGTCTATATATTCATCTATCTATGTATCTATCTATCTATCCACACACACACACACACACACAGTTTTTGACGTTCATGGAAACCTTTCAGTCCTTTGAACGTGAAACAGGTTGATCACGTAACCTTTCATTCATTACATACCAGCACTTCAGAAAACGAAATATAATATGCATAGATGCAACATATGAAATTCATGAATAGATTATGGCATTTATGAATAGTTTATGACGGTAGAGTCCCTTCTAAAAACAAGTATATGAGGATCTATGTTATGAATACACACAAAAAAAAACGTAGAGATGCCTACAAAAAAAAAAAAAAAAAAAAAAAAAATGTAATTCAGCATTCTACAGTATCCACAAAAGGACATTAAAGGTGATATTTGCGAAACAGATCTAACAGGTTTTCGACATGAGTAACCAGTTATTCAGTTCACACGTGGCCACCGGTTACTAACCTACTTACTGGTGAACTCTTTTAGATCTAGGTTTAGATACAGATATTTAATTAGGTCTAATGTTTTACCAAAAACAAGTGTGAAAATGATAGATTATTATTGTGAATTAATAGAAAATTAAGAAAAGGGTCACATGAAAGGCTTACATAGTATCTATGGGAATGTTCGGTTATAAAATGGAGGATGTAACAGATGAAGTATTTATCATAGAGGAATGATCTTGTGCAGATGATTATAAGTTGAATTACAAATCACGGAGAAATATCATTAAAATCATGATCGAGTCACTTTATAAGAACTGCGTTTTTAACGATTTTTCATGAATACAATGAAAACTGATTATTAATGTTAACCAATAGCAGGTTGAATATTTTAGGTGTATATCTTTTAAATTCACAAACTAAGTATATCTCACTACTAATGGTCATTGTATGTTTTTTATTATTATTATTACCATCATTCATTACTCTTTCCATTTGACTTAAAAAAAGAAAGAAAAAAAAAAACAGAGAAAAAAAAAACTTGGTATGATACTGACTGTATTAACAAAAGTAATTTGTTATAATAAATCAAATCTGGATTCTCTCTCATAAGCCTATTCTTTGCCTCTAATCTATCAACAACTTTGCACTTGACGCCATCTATGAGCAGAGAAATCTAGTAAGGAGGAGACTGCAGTCCGGTTTTCAGAGGTCCAACTTAAGTTACAATTGAGAATATGGTCTACACGTGCATAATGACTCGCGTTTCAGCAAGTCATGCGCAAAGAACTGGAATGATCTTAAGCTCGTTTTCTTAAGTAGTATGGAGATAACTCTCTATTGTTGTATCTTGAACCTAAGTGATTAGCTAATATACCCAGAGACTCCAAAAAATAAAAGATGTGTCGTTTTTGGTAAGTCTTAAAAGTTGTTTCCTGTGTGAAAAAACAGAAAGAAAAACAGGAATGCTATTGATACCTATCATAACAAGTTCGAACTGCCAAGCATGCAATTAAATACAAGTCAATTCACGACAGTACATAAATACAGAGTAATTAGCAACGTAACATTGCATTCATGCAATGCGAGAGATTAGAAAATGACGTAAGTGCAAAGGCAAGTGCAAAGGCGTTTTGAAAGTGGTCGCATTGAAAGTTTTATGCAACACTTAACTGAGAAAATGGCACGATGGATAGAAGAGATATCTAAATAAATATGCAATATGTAAAAACTTTCTTTCCAAAAGAGAAGAGAAAAAGTACATACCTATCGTTTATTGTAAGTATAATTGCATTTATTCTTATGGTTATATATCGCGACTTCCCATTATGTGCATTCTGTAAGCTATAATCTATATGAAGTAAATATATACACAACACACATCACACATACACAACACACACACACAAAACACATACACACATACATACACACACAACACATACAAACACAATAACACACACACAAACACACACATAAGCACGCGCAAAAATATGTACATACATACACA
>NW_028234429.1:35309690-35312190 GCF_977035675.1 Penaeus japonicus | reverse complement strand
GGTGTTTCCTCGAGCAGCTAGCTCGAGCTCTAACCCCCAGAGTGAAAGGGGACCCTTGGCCCAGGGTATCGTGCCCCCTTCCCAGGGTAATGGGATCTCTGCCCAAGGAAACGGGCCCCTTGGTAGCGCGGGTTAAAGCTGCTCCCCCGCCCACGGTGATGGGCACCCCAACGGCAGCCAGGGTAAAGGTTGCCCCCCTGCCCAGGGCAAAGGGTGTTTTAGCAGCCTTAGCAACCACAGCAACTCCTTCAGTGAAAACAGTGACGACAGTGAAATCAACATAAATAGAAAAGCCATTTATCAGATCGGCAATATCACAATAGTGCTGAACACTATCCTGTGCTTCATTGCAACGAAAAAAGCATGGGCACGGATGGTCCTGTGTGATCAGATTAGGATATTGTACAGCCCTGATGAGATCGATAACGCTCAGAGTATTGTTTTAAACATATCAGACTCTAGAAAAACGAGAAACACAACCAGAGACATTAAACGGATGACGAATTTCATAGTGCATACCATGATCGACCAGTGTCTGAATAACAATAATATAATGTTTGTTACATCAATGACAGACACTCCCGTCACTGATTGGTCCCCACCAAAGGAAACAGGCATTTTTACACCATTTGTGAAAATGTTCCTTCATAAGAAACACCAAGATATACAAACCCAGCCTGAACTTGAACCCTCCTTCAGCAGTCAAAGTCTTATTGAAAATAAAAGACTTGCTGCTCGGAATGTTCTCCGAACAACAATCTGCACTGAACAGTGTGATTAAGCAAGGTGTGCCTCCCCAGACACAGGAATGCGGAGAGGAAGCATCCGGCACAACAACCTCAACCCCCTCCCACTACTCAACATCCGATCTCCCAACCCCCACCCATGACCAGTCCACATACGAACCTTTCCCATTTACATCACTTCTACCTACCAGAATGTCCTCTACCTCCACGCCACAAGATAAGCACACACAAAACCACTCTTCCCCCACACCTTCCTTGGCAGTATCCATAACCAATGCATCTCCTAGCTCTCCCTCACCACCACCACCCTCTCCTGACACTCCATCCCCTCCTCCCCCACCTTCCATGGCAGTATCCACAACCAATGCCTCTCCTAGTTATCCCTCACCATCTCCAACCTCCCCTGACACCCCGTCCCCTCCATCCGTACCCACACCGAGCAAACAGACTCGCGACCTTGCTGACACGTCAGCCGCCCCCCGCCCGGCGCCACGCAAGCGTTTGCCGAGGAACGCCGAGACATCAGCAACTAGTGTGAGGAACGAAGCTTCTACACAAGTAACACGAAGAAGAAACTACGTTAGAAATAGTAAAAGGAAGAATAAGCAAAACCCTCTTCCACCCAACCGCAAATGGGAAGAGGCAACACATCACCACGTGCCTGGAGTCCCTGCCCCCTCTAACACCTCTCCTACTACACAAGTACCACCGCTCGTCATCAATAACTACGAAGAACGAGCGGAGACACATCAAACCCATCAACAAGACGAGGAAGGTTTCGTCACCGTTAGCACGAGAAAACAAAAAAGAAAAACAAGGGAGGAACGCAATACAGCAAAACCCCTACAAGGTGCCGACCGTCCCAAGGTAGTATATTTATGAATCACTAGCTGTCATCCTGATACAAACGAAGAAGATATTGAAGACTTCCTCGTTAGTAATTTTGACAGTATATCAAATGTTAAAGCCTTCAATTAATATTATTCAAGCTTCACTGTTACTATATGAGGCAAAGAGATCAATTCAAAACTTTTTATAGAATCCGATGTGTTCCCTGATAACGTAAAGGTTTTCTTAAACAGAAACAAGTACAAAACCGAACAGAATGTTTGACACCGTAAATCGGTAAGCAAACCCGGTGGTCAGATCACAAACAAACACACTCAGAATAGAACATGTCAATGCTCAGTCTCTCCTGGG
This sequence comes from Penaeus japonicus, assembly GCF_977035675.1. Taxonomy (NCBI): domain Eukaryota; kingdom Metazoa; phylum Arthropoda; class Malacostraca; order Decapoda; family Penaeidae; genus Penaeus; species Penaeus japonicus. Next base: position 35,310,244 of record NW_028234429.1, on the reverse strand, counting down.
TCACTTAGATGAAATCGAAATGATAATTAAGGAGAGAGATATTGATATTTTTTGCATTAGTGAAACCTGGCTTCACCAAGAAATACCAAATAATTTCATCAATATTCCAAATTTTCAAGTTTATAGATGTGATGCAGGTCGAGGGGGCGGAGTTTGCATATATGTACGAGATACCCTTAAATCTAACAAGATCTCTACAACTGTAAATAACACAGCGGTAGAGGACATCTGGGTAACCGTACAAAACAATATCTATCCTTCCTTCCTCATCGGCGCCATCTATAGACACCCTCATGCCACCATTGAGTCATTCGAATATCTTGATAATCTATTTAAAGAAATGCCAATGAAAAGGAAACCACTTTTTATTTTAGGTGACTTAAATGACGATCTCAATAAGTCAAATGCAAAGTAAAATGGAATTATTAAGAAGAATAAATTAAAGCAACTCATAAACAAGCCTACAAGGCTTACAGAAAATACATAATCCATATTAGATGTCATAATAACAAACAGATCCGATATCATCTTACATGAACTTTTGACCATGACTT
>NW_028234429.1:35302190-35304690 GCF_977035675.1 Penaeus japonicus | reverse complement strand
ATAAACGTAGACATACAGTATCATTCACTATGAAACACCTGGTGAGTAACTTTAAAAAATATTTCCATTATCATTTTGTTACATCATTGCGGTATACAGTATAGTGACGCAAATGGAAAATACATATTCTGACATTACAATGCCAGATACTTTTAAGAAAATTATATTTGTAATATTTGCTACACGGCCACCTTCATGATGGTAAGAAAAGACATGAGGATAATTATGCTGAAGTTTCTCTCATATCTGTTATTATCCGGGTATAATTACTAATGATATGTTAACATCCAAATAGGTTTTACTGCCATGCATCCTCATTGCGTCACACGCAGCACCTCAGGGATACGATATATCCACACCATCAGGTCCTGGGCTAGCACTTTCTGGTAATGCCGAAGGATTCGCTTCCGGATTTTTAAGAGGAAGTGAAGGATCTAGTACACGCTTCGCAGATGAAGGTGGAGCAGGAAGATGTAAAAATGGAGAGCTCCTTCACGTGGATGGTAAATGCGTCGTTCCCATCACTACCCGAAACATATTCCTTTACGATGCTCCGAAACAAACAGCACAAGCTGGTGGTGCTCCTCCAAACCTACCACCACCAAAAGTAGATCATAATATTCTCTTTGTGCGTCTCCCTGAAGGAGGGACAGGAGCTGGACCTTTTATAATTCCTCCTCCTCAGCAAGAGAACATCATCTACGTCCTCAGCAAAAACGGTGGAGGCGGAGGCCAGCGAGTGATCGAGGTGACTGCTCCTCCGCCATCCAACCCTGAAGTTTACTTCGTTAACTACGGAGAAGGCGACAATCCAACTCTTCCCATAGGTGTTGATCTTGAGACTGCACTTAGTGTTGCCACTGAAGCTGGAGGTTTAGATGTCGGAGGATTTGGAGATAGTGGAGGTGTTAACACTGCATCTAGAGGAAGTTCATTACTTGATGGCAACGGATTTGGAGGGCTTGGTTCTGGTTTCCAGTCTGGTGTAAGTAGTTCTTATAGTCAGTACAGCCCTCCCGAAGATAATTCTGTTTTTACTCCTTCCATTCTATATTCTGAACCCTAAGCCAGTCTTTATTCCCTGATTATTAGTTTATTGTTCTGTCTATGTTGTTATACAATTGTGTGATTTTTTAAATCAAAATAAACTTCAGTATCAAGATTTGTTTGATTTTATAAGCTTTAATGGAATGACTATTAATTTACTGACATTGAGAGGTACATGCAGTTAAGTTAGAAACTGCTGAATATGCGGAGCGACATCCCTGTCCTTAATTGATTTAATTATTATCAAAGTAGTCTTGAATCCAGTATAAATTCCCCATCACACAAATATTGTTTTTCATACAAACAGCATTATACACTGAACATGCTATTATAACTGAGATGGACTTTTTCTACACCAAAAAGAAGAAATATGGCAACTTTCCATGTTGATGGGTTAATGCAACTTACTCCCTCACAAAAAGTACCTAAAATCTTTAGTTTTACCATATAATTTTCCCTGATATCAACTAATTCAGTGTCATTGAAATAAAATGTTCTTGCTGTCATGAGTAAGTTGTTATCGTATAACACCGGTTGACCTATTTGTACCTAAAACTAAGGTCATAGTACAATTTCCGATTTAAAAGATGCAATATATAGTATTGATAAAAAAATTAAAAATTAATGATGACAACCATAATAGTAACAGTAGTCTTATTTCTTCTACGACTGCACAGTTAGGTATAAATGTCTGTTTTAACATAATCGTAAGTAACAAATATATATAAAAAAACAAAAAACAAAAAAACAGAAGAGGTAATATACCTGTAGTATTTTCTGAGAGAGATGACATAGTAAAGCAGGAAGGAAAAAATATAAGATAAAACCAGTTTACAAAGACATCTCGCAAAAATTCTCTTACTCGTATCATTAAAGCAAATATATATATATGTGTGTGTGTGTGTGTGTGTGTGTGTGTGTGTGTGTGTGTGTGTGTGTGTGTATACATATATAAATATGTATATATATATAAAAATATATATATAAATATATATATATATATATATATATATATATATATATATATATATATATATATATTTAAGGTTCCATATCCAATCATACAGTTTCTTAAAGGGAATATCGGACCTGAGCCCCTCTACATTAGTGGTGTTTCCGGGCGTCGCTACAGCCTATTTGGTCATAATGTTGATACGCTCATACATTTACAGGTAAGTCGTTAGCTTGATATCTGTTTGGAAAATGTTAGTCATAGTGTTCATCTGAATGATATTACTTGTTACTGATTTGATACTTTGCTAAACATATGTGATTGAAATTGATATGATGCACAATGGTGTTATTATTCTAATCCTACGCCGTTCTTTTAATTATAACATTTGAATATTCCGAATATACCATTATTATTGATATTATCATTGCTGTTGTGTAACCAGCTTGTGCTTTAAAAAATCAACAACGTATTCGGTGTATAAAAGCTAAAGAAAACGAA
>NW_028234429.1:35232190-35234690 GCF_977035675.1 Penaeus japonicus | reverse complement strand
GTCTCCAAAACGAGGATTGAAAACAGGAAGAAAACCATAAAGTATGACTTCGCATTCTGTATAGCTATCATTTTCCTGAGTCATTCTTAGTAGGAAGCGCACATTTGGACGTATGACCGATAACTAGTCAGTGACTCGTCACGCGAACCGGTTGTATAAAATGCTTCAATTTGCATGAGCTGAACTTCTTTGTAACCTTCTCTGAGTGTTACTTCAAGGTCTAAGATGGTCGGCATTTTGGAATTGAAGTATAATATGAATAGAAGAGTTTGTAAAGACAGAGAGGGAGGGAGGGAGGGAGAGAGAGAGAGAGAGAGAGAGAGAGAGAGAGAGAGAGAGAGAGAGAGAGAGAGAGAGAGAGAGAGAGAGAGAGAGAGAAATAGAGATTGTGATGAACAATTCTTATAGGTGGACAGAGTTTATATAAAGTTCATGTTAAATCGTTAGCGGGGTCCTTTTCCTTTTTTAATTCATCAATATTTTTATGCAAGGATACTAGTCTTTAGATTTATAATAATACAGATAAATAAGTAAAGAATAACACATAATGAAATAACTTTTGTTAAGCATTTTCTGTTACTTTTTATTAATAGCTAAGTGGTACGAATAGTGTTGAACAAACTGTAAAAATAAAGAAAGAGTTATCATCAATAAGTATTTACAGTGTAATGTCTAAGTATAGCTCACTTCTCGCTAAAGACCATGCCTAAGATCAGGGTCCTAGTGTAAGAATGGCCGCGTGCTGATATCAATACCTAGTCCCGAGTTTGGGCTGGCTTCGCATGTTTTGCTCAATTCCTCTTTTGTGAAAGCTGCGTCATGCTATTAGGCTCCAACATACAGGTTTGAGTCAGAGCACGTAGGTAATTTCTTCCAGTCTGATATCCAATGCTGGAATTGAGTTTTTTTTCTTTTCTTTTCTTTATTATGCATTGCCTCCATTTTGAATTCTTCTCTGAGAGTTACGCTTCGTGAACTTTAAACAATCCTCTTTTGTGTCCTCCATAGGAATACCATCCGTTATATACTCTTATTTGGCTATCCTCCGTAGGAATACCATTCTGTGTCTAAAGGCAATACACAACTCTTTCTTAAGGTTAACAACACAATACGCGAGCTGCACACCAGCTAGCGTATTTTCAAGATCCCTCGCTTTGACATTGTTCCAGGAGTGTTATTTATTCCAGAAATTATCATAACTGATAGCGTCTTCTCTCTTCGAATAAGAATGACCAGTTGTCACTACGATATGAATATTTCTGTCAGTTTTAACAGGCTCACGTATTTATTCTGCCTCTGGCCTTTCATTCTGTGCTACTTCTAAAATGTTTTCCTGTTTTATCAACTTTTATATCTGCACCTCTTTATTTTTATGTTCACTTTTTCTATTTCCACTTTCGCTCTCCTTTCACCCTTCCTGACAAAGCAAATTTACCTTACCTACTTAGATCTGTTATGACTGATCCTTTATTCGAAGTCTTCCTTCACACCAGGGCCATAATTGTTCATTTCTCTCCTTATCTATATTCTAAGATATCACCGTTGTTATCAGTTTATCGTACTGTCTCAAAAGAAAAACGATTCATATCTGAAAGACTGTTAATATACAAATGGATTTATGATACCCAACGTTTTATTTCAGTCATTTCATGCACTGTAAACCAATATTAGTTTCTTTTTTATAGGAATTTCCATTCTCCGCTTGAAGTCTCTCTTTCTTTCTCGTCTTTTTTTCTTCTAAAATTACGAAATTATGACTTCTCTTTCTCTTATTCCTTTCCTTTTGCCTTTCCTTTCATATTCATCTGCTGGTTCAATATATTATATTATCAGGAAAATGGAACCAGTACGGCTGTTACTTACAACAATGCCACATATAATCATACAGTCGTCAGCACAGCCTGTTATTGTGAATATTGTCTTTACATGACAATGATCCATGACTTCATACCCATAATTTGTTCTTGATGCTACAGTATATCACTTTTTTTTGCAAATCATTTGTAACCTACTCTAAATATGCATTTCATAACTTGTCTTATAATTCGAAGCATATACTTTGAAAATATGAAAACATGAATAATTTCTATACTTGAAGAGTATGGTTAAGTGAAGTTGATATGTCCCTCTATGAAAGAAAATAATCAAAAGTTATAAATAAGCAAATGGATAAATAGAGCATGGATACATAAGATAGCTTACCATCCAATCTATATGTTCACTTTCTCCCAAATATACAGTTTCCCATCAAAATGCCATGTAATGCGGAAACACTTACACCGATCTTCTTTGAACGATGGTATATAAAATCGAGAGTGTCTTAGAGAGACAGCTTCTTTAACCATGAAACTCCAGGTGAGTTGCGTCTCCTAGTTTGTGCGTTATATTTGTTTTGAAAGAGATACGCAGTTTCTCTCTCTCTCTCTCTCTCTCTCTCTCTCTCTCTCTCTCTCTCTTCTTTTATATATTATTATATATATCTTCTCTCTCTCTTCTGATA
>NW_028234429.1:35113117-35115617 GCF_977035675.1 Penaeus japonicus | reverse complement strand
GGTGGAGCCGCTAGTCTGCGGGGCCCAAATTTGGGATTTTGGACCCTGGCTGCCGAGGCCATGGTATTTGGGACCCGGGGGCTTGCGGAGGACTGGTGGATTTGGTACCCCTGGTGCGCTGGAGGCCACGGTGGATTTGTGAAGCCGCTAGCGTTCCGGGACCATGGTGGATTTGGTGGACCCTAGTCCCTGCGGAGCCATGGTGGATTTGGGTGGTGCTACCGGCGGCTTTGGTGGTGGTTTTGGGCTGGATCGCAGGTGCTCCCAGGGGAAACACGGAAAAAGGGGGTTTCGTCCTTGATGAAGCCATGAGTTATCAGCGGGTAGTTTCAGGCACGGGTGTCTTGCTAAATCTCCGAAAACACCCTAAAACCTTTTTGGGCGTGTATGGAACCCCCTAATAAAAATGTCAAAGGATGGTAAAAAATAAGCTACAAATTTTTAATTGTAAAAGAATATCTAATGACAAAAAAAAAGTAGATTCATATATTAAAATTGTTTCAATCTTTTTTATTTTGTGGTTTTTTTGAAACCTATATTATTATTTATACGACTTTTTTTAAAACATACACATTTGTTTGCAAAAAGAAACCCTTATAAAAATCAATATAAAAGAAAATTTTTTATTATTACTTTTAAATTATATTATTATTATTTTTATTATTATTTTTATATAAATAAAAAATATTAATATATAATATATAATATATATATGAAAGTATATATATATATAAATTTTTATATATATATATATATTATATTATATATATATATAAAAATAATAATAAATATATTTTTTATTTTATTTAATTTACTATTTTCATTTACTTCAATTAAAACTTATTTTAACAACCCAAAAATTTTTCCTAACAATTTCAATTTTGGTGGAATTTTAAAAAAGTCACACTTCAATTTTAAATGCATATGTTCAAATTTATAAAAAGAAAACACTCCACATTGTACTGCGCAAATAATTACGCGTTCTGCCAACTGATTTTATTCTAATTTCGATTATTTTCTTTAGCAATTACTAGTAATAATTATGGGATATTTTAAAAGAGATATGATTAATAAATGGTGATTATAAGAGGGGGGAGGGGGAAAATAAATTAAAAGGGAAAAAAATGATATTGGGCATTAAATTCATGATTATAATATCCCACTATCTTTTTAAAATTTTTGATTGAAAATAATAAAGGTAAAATAATAAAGATTTATCATGATGATAACAATAATGAGGGGAATTTAAAAATGTAAAATATATAAATAAGAGTTGAAATGAAAATTTTATTGTGATGATATCATTAATTTTTTCTGTAGCTTTTCTCTTGTTGCTATCCTAGTATCATATTCTTATTGTTTTATCACATCACACATCACTACATTCAATTTAATTATCATCATTCTCACATCTCCCTTTAATCATTATGATTTATATACAATATATTATATATAGTATAAAAAAATATATAAATATATATATAATATTATATATATATATTATATATATTATAATAAAATATTTTTGTGTATATTATATAATAATATATATAATATTATTAATATATATATAATAATATATGTATAAAATATATATTGGAATATATAATGTTTTATTTTATAAATATATTAAATAAATATATATATAATATATATAATTTATATATATATTATATAATTTAATTATATATAATAATAATATATATATATATATATAACATATATATACATATATATATATATATATTTATATATTTATATACATATATATGTATTATATATATTTATATATATAATATTATATTATATATATTATATATATATTATATACACATATATATATATATATATATATATTATATATATATATATATATTTATTTATATATGCATATATATTGTATGTATACATTATATATATAATAATATATATATATATATATATATATATAATATATATATATATGTATACATACATATATATATGCATATATATATATATATATATATATATATATTATATATATGTATATTTTTATATATATAATATAGTATTATATATTATATATATATATTATATATATATATACATAAACACACACACACAGATAGATAGACAGATAAATAGATGGATAGATTCATGCATACAGTCTAGCTATACCTATATCTATCTATTTATATATATCAATGTTATCATTATCATCATTATCATAACAGAAAAAAAAGAAAAAAAGAAAAGAAAAGAGAGAGAAAAAAAAAAAAAAAAAAAAAAAAAAAAAAAAAAAAAAAAAAAAATATATATATATTTGTGTTTTTGTATATATATATATATATATTATATATATTATATATTATATATGAAATTTAAGTGTTATCATACATATATTAATTTAATGGTAATCGATTCATAAATGTTTCATTAAACAACTGGTGTGTAGATTACCAAGAGTGACTAAGTACCTTTTACGAAACCAGGTGAGAGGGTTTACTATCATAGTAGT
>NW_028234429.1:35100617-35108117 GCF_977035675.1 Penaeus japonicus | reverse complement strand
AAAATCAAATTTATGGATACAAAATTCAATACATGGAATTATCGTGTAACAATGGTAATCAAATATAATGTATGGGAATTATGTCTTTTTATACTTTTTGATTATATATTGAATTAATCTATTCCAGCGTTAAGATCCAGCTAATTCAGGCTTTAAAAAAATCTTATTTACGGGAAAAAATATTAAATACTAAGGAATTATGTGCAACAATGGAATTCCAAAGATATAGTAAAAAAAAAAAAAAAAAAAAAAAAAAAAAAAAAAAAAAAAAAAATAAAAAAAAAAAAAAAAAAAAAAAAAAAAAATATTTATTTATATTTATATATTTTTTTCTTTTTTTTTTTTTTTTTTTTTATTTATATTTATATATATTTATATATATATATTATGATTATTCCTAACAAGATAATTTTGCCAGTGCTGGTTGCTGCAGCATATGCAGCCTTTCAGCATTAATCCTACCCAGAAGCGGGGCAAGCGAGAAATTATGGTGGTGTTTCCAATACCAACAGGATGCTGGGAATTCAGCTTGTGCTGGACACTAGGCAGGAGCTGGACCATAAACTCGCGTGCTGGGACACTCTGATGGTGCTGGACACTTTGAATGGTGCTGGACACTCAGGGGGCCTTTCGGTGCTGAAAACTCCGCTGGTGCTGGGACATTCTAATGATGGCTGGCTTTGTAGAAACATGACAGGGAGAAGGTGAAGTCTTCAACGTACGACGGTACTTGCGTTACACCAGGAAATAACACAAAAAGTGTACGTTTTCGAAGTACCTGAACATCCCTAGGAACCAAGTGGTACACCACCAGTCATTCATCCACCTCCGTGTTGACCACCTAACATCCTCTTTTGTAAGTCTGCCTGATGAAGGACAAGTACCTGAACCCATCGTTCTTCCTCTCACAAAGGACATGAACGCTTTGTGTGTAAGACCTAAAACAAGAAGACTGAAGACGGTCAGAGCGTGATTGAAGTACCAGTCATCATCAGTCCAATCCTTGAAGTTTAATTTGGTCAATACCAGGACGGAGTGATAAATACTACTTTCCAATTGGTGTAGATCATTAAGAATGGCTCTCAGTTACAGCTGCTGCAGCCAGCGGTCAGGTTCTCGGTGGGGACGGAAAGGACTGGGCGCGGCGCAATGGTGGAATTTTTTTTTGGTGTGGAGCCACAGGTGTGACAGAGGGCAAGGGTGGACTTTGATGGAGCTGTGGTGCTGCTGGTGGACATGGTGGATTTGGTGGAGATGATGGTGCTGCTGTGAGGCCCGGTGGATTGGTGGAGCCGTTAGTGATTGCCGGAGGCAATGGTGGATTTAGGTGGAACTGTGGTGCTGCTGGTGGACTAGGTGGATTTGGTGGAGCCGTAAGTTTCTGCCGGAGGCCCATGGTTGATTGGTGGAGCCGCTGGTGCTGCCGGACGACGGCCATTGGTGGATTTGGGGGGAGCCGCTAGTGCTGCCGGACGGGCCACGGTGGATTTGGTCGGAGCGCTGGTCTGCGAGAGGCATGTGGGATTTTGGTTGGAGGCCGCTGGTGCTGCTGGAGGCCACGGTGGTCTGGCATTTGGTGGTGAAGCCGCTCTAAGCGTTGCGGCGGCCCTTGGTGGATTTGGTTGTTGGCTGCCGCTTGTGCTGAACGAGGCCATGGTGGTATTGGTGGTGATACCGGCGGCTTTGGTGGTGGATTTGCTGGATAGTCGCAGGTGCTGCCAGTGGACACGGAGTTGAGTAATACAAGATTAAATGGTTGGTTTCGTCCTTTGATGATCTGCATGAAGTTATCAGACGGTAGTAGTTCAGTGCCCAGGGTTCCGTGTTACTTGCTACATCTACGTTATCACGCCTACATATTCTGGCGTGTATGGAAAACGCCCTAATAACACAATGTTCCAATGATGGGTTTTTAATAATATAGCTACTATTTATACTATTGTATAAGATATTTCTTTATTGACAAAATAATAGCATTGATTCATATATTATTATTGTTTCAATTTCAAGTTGTTTAGTTTGTGTGTTGCCTTTTGATACCTGTTATTATTGTTTATTAGCTACTTTGTTTATAATTACACATGTGTTTAGCACAGAATAACATTATCGAACGTCAATATAAAAAGTATGTTTTATTATTATTACTTTAGTATTAATATTTTTTTTTATTATTATATATATATATTTAATTTGTTATATTTATATATATATATATTTTATTTTTATATATTTATATGTGTGTGTGTGTGTGGGTGTGTTGTGTGTGTGTTTGTCTGTGTGTGTGTGCGAGCGAGTGTTGAGTTTAAGTATTTATATATATATTCTTATATATATATATTTTTATATATATATATATATTTACTATATAAGTATTTATTTTTATATATATATTTATACTATATATATATCATATATATATATTTATTTGTATGTAATGTTTTATATATTTAGTTTTTTATCTTTATTTTATTTATCGATTTTCTTTTTTACGTATATTCTAACTTGATTCAACAACCTCAAAAATTTCTACATTTTTCCTGAATTGTGGTGGATAATTTTAAAAAAGTCACACTGTTTTTTACTGCATATTTTCACAGATTTATATAACAAGAAAACTATTCACCTTTGTACTGCGCAAATAGATCGTATGAACGATCGTTCTGCCACTGATTAGAGATTTCATTAATTCCGATTATTTTCATTTTGAATAAAATATTAATTAATTATGGTAGTATTTATAAAGATGATGTTGATTTTACGATGGTGATTTTAAGATGGGTGCTGAGGATGAAAAAATGATAATTAAAAGGAAAAAAATAATGATATGACATTAAATGTCATGATTATAATATCTCCACTATCATATAACTGTTTGTATGAAAATTAATTATGGTAACAATTAATAAAAGATTATATCAATGGATGATAATAATAATGATGATGATTATAATGTAATGTTGATTATGATTCTTATTATTGTGAATGTGATATCATTATTGTTGCTGTCAGCTTGTATATATATATTAATATATATAAATTTATATATGTTATAGATTACATATATATTTATATTTACTTATATATTTTATATTTATATATATATATATATATATATAAATTTTATATATATATATATATATATATATATATATAATAATTATGTATATATATAAATATAATTTTTTTTTTGTGTATATAATATTTAGATATATATTTATAATATATTATCTATTTATATATAATATTGTATATAAAAATGTATGTATAAATAGATATGTATATAGATATTGACATATTTATATATAGATATATATATATATATATTTATATATATATATATATATATATAGTTAGATATATTTATATGTAGATATATGTATATAAGATGATTGATAGGTAGTTGAGTTATTTACTTATGTATCATTATATATATTATTTTATATATATATATATATATATATATATATATATATATATATATATATAGATAGATAGATAGATAGTTAGATAGATAGGTAGATTATTGAAATATATACATATATATGAATGTCTATTATATAATAGTTTATATTTATATATATTATATGATAGTTATATATATATATAAATATATACGAATGTCTTATTATATATATATTATAAATCTATATATATATATAATATATATATATATATATATATTAGTATATATACATACATATATATATATATTTATATATATATAAAATATGAATAATTATATTTATATTATATATATATATATAAATATATAAATATATATAATATATATATTAAAATAATGAATATATATATTTATATATTTATATATTATATATATATATATTATATTATATATATTATATTTATATATATATATATTATTTATTTATACATTATAATACATTATATATATATTTATTTATATATTATTAATATATATATATATTTATTTATATATATATATAGAATATATATATATTATATAAATATATATTTATATTTATATATATATATATATATATGTATTTATATTATATATATATATATATTGATATTTATTATGTATTATTACATATATTATTTATAATATACATTATATATATATATTACATATAATATATATTTATATATATAATATATATATAAATATATAAGTATTTATATTATATATATTTATATTTAGATAATATATCATATATATATAGACATATTTTTTTTATATTTTTATATTTATATATATATATTTATATATCAATAATAAAAATATGTATTTATATAAATATATTATATTATATATATTTATTATAGATATATATATATATATACATATATATATATGTATATATATACAGTATTATATATATATATATTATAGATATATTATATATATATAGATATATTTATTACACACATGTATGTATATTTTATATTTATATATAGATATAGACTTATATATATATTATATATATATAATTATTTATATATATATATCTTTATGTATTTATAGATAGATTGGGTAGATAGATGATAGAAAATAGGTGTAGATATTACATATATAAATAATATATATTATTATATATATATATATATATTTATATATATATATATAGATAGATAGATAGATAGATAGATAGGTAGATATATATATATATATATATATATATATATATATATATATATAGATAGATAGATAGATAGATAGATAGATAGATAGATAGATAGATGCATAAGGATAAGCTGGATTTGCGAAGCAGATGCTTCACCGGGCTTATGTGCACTAAGGCGAGCCCGCCTGTGTCAGGGTATGCTGACTCGTGAGAGAATGTGCCAACGCGTGTTGACTCGATCCGAGCTTTGTCCCTACCCACCGTGCTGACCAGGGCATGGCGGTGACCGCCAGGCTACAGTGGAATATGTTATTAATAGCAAATGATAGGGAGACAATATCAAAGTCCAACGGCTAAAATGTATGTAGATCAATAATCGGTCGGAACTAAGAAAATAAAGAGAAGGAATATGTTATTAATAGCAAATAATGGTGAGACAATATCAAAATCCAACGGCTAAAATTTTTGTTTGTTTGTAATATGTGGGCAGGTCAATACGCTCAATAATTACTATTCAAAATGAGGGGAACCAACCGTAAGTTTATTATTTAAGAGTCATTACTTTCATTACGTGTCATTTAGTCAATAAATGTTAAAAGGGAGATAATTTTAGTATGACTATGTACCTTTTACGAAACCAGGTGAGAGGGTTCATTAACCTAGAGATAGTGGGATTCTATACGAGAGAAGGTCATAGCTACAGGTGACCAGAAGTATAAAAAGCTGCAGCCCTCCTGGACTGCTACAGTCAACCAAGATGAAGCTTCTGGTAAGGAAGGATTCGCTCAGAGGACTTTGATGAAATCCTTGCTAGTTAACACGTTTATATTTGTGTTAGACTTAGTGATGATAATATGATCTTTTATTCTTCTATATTCTATATTGAATTACTTCTTTTTATACAGCGTTAAGAATCCTAGCTAATCTTTAAAAAATCATATTTATGGATACAAAATTCAATACTATGGAATTATGTGTAACAATGGTAATCAAATATAAAGTTAGAAATTTTATGATCTCCCTTACAGCTAATTTTGCCAGTGCTGGTTGCTGCAGCCTCTGCAGCACTTCAGCCTTACTCCTACCCAGAAGCGGGGCAAGCTGGACATTCTGGTGGTGTTCCACTACCAACAGGAGCTGGTCACTCAGCTGGTGCTGGACACTCTGCCGGAGCTGGACACTCTGCTGGAGCTGGACACTCTGCAGGAGCTGGACATTTTACTGGTGCTGGACACTCAGCTGATGCTGAACATTCTGCTGGTGCAGGACACTCTGCTGGTGCTGGCTTTGCAACAGCTTGCAAGGAAGGTGAAGTCCTTCACGTAGACGGTACTTGCGTTACACCAGAAATAACACGAAAAGTGTACGTTTTCGAAGTACCTGCACAACCTAGGGAACCAAGTGGTCCACCACCAAGCATTCCTCCACCTCGTGTTGACCACAACATCCTCTTTGTACGTCTGCCCGAAGAAGGACCAGGACCTGAACCCATCGTTCTTCCTCCACCAAGACAAGAAAGCATTGTGTACGTCCTCAACAAGAAGACTGAAGAAGGTCAGCGCGTGATTGAAGTACCAGCTCATCCTCAGTCTAATCCTGAGGTTTACTTTGTCAACTACCAGGACGGAGATAATCCTACTCTTCCCATTGGTGTAGATCTTCAGACTGCTCTCAATGCTGCTGCTGCAGCGAGCGGTCAGGTCCTCGGTGGTGCCGGAGGACTCGGTGGCGCCCTCGGTGGAGCCGCAAGTGCCACAGGGGGACATGGTGGATTTAGTGGAGCCGCAAGTGCTGCTGGAGGACAAGGTGGATTTGGTGGAGCTGCTGGTGCTGCCGTAGGCCATGGAGGAAATCTAGTTGTTGTTGATGATAGCCATGAAGTTATCAGCAGTGTAGCTCTGGCTTCCCCATCAGGTGCACTGGCTACATCTCCATTAATTACGCCTAATCCTTCTGGTTTATATGCTACGCCATAATATGAATTCCGATGTTTAAGGAATTGAAAAATACGAATATAAAAATAAGCACAATGTTTATAAACAAAATAAAATCGATAAGTTGAAGATGCTTTTCTCCTTCTGTCAAAAAAGGGAAAGAAAAATATATACTCAATATATATATACATAAGTATACATACATACATACATACATATATATATATATATATATATATATATATATATATGTATATATATATATATTATATATATAATATATATATATATATATATATATATATGTAGGATACAGATATGTATGTATATGAATATACATATTATATATATATTATTATATATTATATATATATATATATATTAATTATAAATATATATATATACTATGGATTAATAAATATATACATGTAAATATTTATATAATATATATATATATATAGTATATATATATTATATATTATATATATATATATGGAAACAGATATGTATGTATATGAATTTATATATATTATATATATAGAATATATATATATATATATATACATTATATATTTATATATGTATATTATCTTTATATAATTATATATTATATTATATATATATATTTTATATACAGTAATATGTGTGTGTACTTATATATATATATATATATATATATTTATATATATATATATATATTATATATGTTATATATATATATGTATATATATATATATATATATAATATATTTATATATATATATAAGATATTATATAAATATATACTGTATATATGGTGTATAGATATATATTTTATAATAGGTATAATAATATTTTTATATTTATATATATAGTTATTTATATATGCGTGTGTGTGTGTGTGTGTATGTGTGTGTGAGTTCGTGTGTGCGGTGTGTTGCTGCTGTGTGTGTGGGTGTTTGTTTGTATTGTGCAACTCA
>NW_028234429.1:35083117-35085617 GCF_977035675.1 Penaeus japonicus | reverse complement strand
GTTCCAGAAATAGGACAACCCGAACACTTCAGTGGCGTTTCTCTACCTGTAGGAACTGACGTCTCTCATGGCGTAAAAAAATCAGCTGCTGCAGGTCGTACTAGTGCTGGACATATTCATGAAGATGGACTCATTATTGGCGCTGGGCATGTCGCAGGCTCCGATGGATTTACAGTAGCATGTAGGGATGGCGAAGTCCTTCACGTTGACGGTACTTGTGCTTTTCCAGAAATTTCAAGAAAGGTGTATGTCTTTGAGATTCCCCAACAGCCTCAGGAACCCAGTGGCCCACCACCTACTATTCCACCACCTCGTGTCAACCACAACGTTGTCTTTGTACGTCTACCAGAAGAAGGACCCGAACCGGAACCTATTGTTATTCCTCCACCGAGGGAAAGGAGCATTGTGTACGTCCTTCACAAAATAGAAGAAACAGGACAGCGCGTGATTGAAGTACCAGCTCATCCCCAGTCCAGCCCTGAAGTTTATTTTGTCAACTACCAGGACGGAGATAATCCAGCTCTTCCCATCGGAGTAGATCTTCAGACTGCTCTCAGTACAGCTGCAGCAGCGAACGGTCAGGTCCTTCGTAGCTCCAATGGAGGACTAGGTGGAGCTGCAAGTGCTACTAGCGTCCACGGTGGATTTGGCGTAGCCACAGGTGCCGCAGCAGGTCTTAGTGCATTAGCTGAGGCTACTGGTGCCTCTCTTTCCGGGGGTAGTGGCCTCGCCATTGGTGGAGGAGTTGCAGGTGCTACCGGTAGTTTCGTAACGGAGACTGGAAACCACAGAAGCTTCATCGGTAGCCTTCCAACTCTGTATAGAACCCCATAATGGACAGAGTTTTCTTTTCTTTTTTTTTATGAGCAGAGAATTTTGTTGTAAAATAACAGAAAAGAAAGATGTTTTCAAACACCTACTTCAAGAAAGTGTTCATTTAATAAACAGATTAAAAAAAAAATAATAATAATAAAAAATAATGTTTTCTTTTTCTTTCTTTTTTTAGAGTCCACATTCCAGATTCAAGCATTTATGAAGAATTAAGAAATTAGTACATATACCTATTTAAACACAGACACACATACACACAAACACTCAAACGTAAGCACACACACGCACAAACACACACACACACACACAAACACACACACACACACACACACACACACACATATATATATATAATTTATATATATATATTAAATATAATAATATTATATATATATATGTATATATATTTAGATATATAAATAATAATCATGTAAATATATAAATAAAGTATATATAATATATATATATATATAATATATACATATATATGTATATATATTAATATATGTAAAACTTATATATATATATATTAGTATATATAAATATATATATATATATATATATGATGTAAATTATAATATATATATATATATATATCATATATTCCTATATATATATATAGGGATAATATAATTTATATATGTATGTATGTATGAATATTATATAATATGTATATAGTGTATACTGGTTAATTATTTATAATAATAGATATATATATATCAAGTTATATAATATATACTACTATATATTATGTAATTTATATAGTGTATGTAAGTATGCATATATATATATATATATATATACATAAGAATATATATATATATATATATATATATATATATAATATATATAATATATAATATATATATATATGTAATATATATATATATACCTATATATATATATATATATATATATATATATATATAATATGTATATTATATATAAATACATAATATATATATATTAATATATATATATATATATTTATATATATATATATATAATATATAGTTGCAATTTATATATAATATATATCATTTAATATATATTATATATATATATATATAGTATATAAATATATATATATATATACAGATATAAGTTGTGTGGGTGTGTGTATGTGTGGTTGTGTGGTGTGCTGTGGTGTGAGAGTGATGGGTGTGTGGCCGTGTCCGTATGACATAACATACATACTATCATTTACATACATATTTATATATAGTATACTATAAGAAATATATATATGTTATATACCATATATATAATATATATATATATAACTGATATATAATCATATATATATATATATTCTATATATAAATATATATATATATTATATATATTTATATATATGCAGATTTACATATATGGTTATATAATATATAAATATTATATATATATATATATATATATATTAAGTATATATATATATAGATATATATATATATATAAGTATATATCATGTATATATATATGCATGCGTATATACATATAAGTATATATATATATAATATCAATAGATATATATATATAATATATATATAAAATAATTATATATATATATATATAATATATATATATATATATATATATATATATATATTATATATATATATCATATATATATGTGTGTGTGTGGGTATGTGTGGTTGTGTGTGTTTGTGTG
>NW_028234429.1:35038117-35040617 GCF_977035675.1 Penaeus japonicus | reverse complement strand
ACAGACTCATGGTGCCTATAATTGCTTCATTTGTATATAAAGGCGTCTACGCTGAACTCACCATTCTGACAATATTATAAATATATATAATATATATATATATATATATATGATCCATATATATATCATATATATATATAGTAACGAAATATAAGTTGCGGGCACGGTCGAGTGCAAAAACCATGGCCCATTGCTCCACTTGCGTAGGCCCTGCACGTATACTAAAACAAATGATCCCATTTACTCACATGAGTAGACCGGAAGGTCGTGAGATAGATCGGTGGATACAAAGATCTCCTAATAACATGCGAGACTAACTCTAACGTGTTATTAGAGATTAATGGTACCTCCGGACTAAAACTACTCCCCCCACCGTGCACAAGGCCGACTGGTGGGGGTACCAGGTCACACACCTCTTAAATATGATTTCCCAGTCAAGACAATGGCCCTCATTCCCCGTAAGCGAAGGAGCCCCTGGTCACGGCGGCGATCAGGATCGCTCCGGAGCAGAGGGCGCTAAGAATCTCCGGTTAGACCCAGGCCGCCTAAAGATGATGAACTTATGCACATACAATGTAAGGACCCTGAGAACAGAATCTGATCTTCTGACACTGCTTGAGGAACTTTCATTTATTAAATGGGATATTGTAGGACTTTCTGAAGTTAGGAGACTAGGCGAAGAGCAGAAATTACTAAATGATGGGCACTTATTATACTGGCGAGGTAAACCCTTGGATAGCAAACAAGAATCAGGAGTAGGTTTCTTAGTTCACAAGCGACTTGAAAAGAATGTTAGGGAATTCTATAGTGTGAGCGAAAGAGTAGTTTCTGTAATACTGAAACTAAACAGATATAGCCTAAAAATTATCCAAGTGTACGCTCCTACCAGCAGTCATAGTGATGAGGAGATAGAGAGCTTCTATGAAGATGTGCAAGCAGCTACCGATAGAGCAAAAACCCATTTTACCGTGATTATGGGGGATTTTATTGCCAAGATAGGAATAAGGGAAGATGGAGAAATATCGGTTGGGAAACATGGAATAGGCACCAGAAATGAGAGAGGGCAAAGGTTGATAGAATTCGCCGAAGCTCGATCCCTTAAAATTATGAATACATTCTTCGAAAAGAGACCCGGGAGGAAATGGACATGGAAATCACCATCCGGCATTAAAAACGAAATTGACTACATAATCACCAATAGGCGTGACATCGTACAAGACGTAACCGTTATCAATAAAGTAAATGTCGGTAGCGACCATAGACTGGTCAGGAGTAGAGTTAAGTTACAGCTAAGAAGGGAACGAAACAAGCTCATACAAAAGCCTCTCGCTAATCTAACCAACATCAAGAATAGGGCGACGGAATTCAGTATCAACATCCGAAACAAATACTCAGCTCTCGAAGATCTTGACATAGACCAAATGAACGACCAATTCAGTGAGATATTAACGGAAGCTGCACTTGAAATAGGGGGTAAAGACGAAAAAGAAAGGTTCAGTAAGCTTTCGGTAGAGACGAAAGAGCTTATGAAACAGCGTAGGGAAATGAAAATAACATCAATCAGAGACAAGATAGAATCAACAGAGCTGACTAAGACGATAAACAACAAGAAGAAAGAGGATGTACGCAAATTTAACATACGAAAAATAAACGAAGCTCTGCTTGCCGGCACCAGCCTTAAGGCAACACAGACGAGGCTCGGAATAGGGAAAAGCCAAATGTATGCAGTAAAGAAATCCAACGGAGAGGCGACATACAATAAAAATGAAATTATCAAAGTAATAGAAGACTTCTATCGCAATTTATACCACTCAAACGACCAACCACATACGGAGACAAACACAACAATTGGAGATGTTCCAAACATCACGGTAGATGAAGTAAATAGGGCATTAAAAAGCATGAAAAGAGGAAAAACACCAGGAGAAGACGGCATTAGTGTAGATCTTATTCAAGACGCAGGAGAGATTGCGGCAGTAAAGCTGGCCAGTCTTTACAACAGATGTCTAGACGTCGGTAAAATTCCGAAGGCCTGGAAAAACGCAATAATAATTCTAATACACAAAAAAGGGAGACACAAAAGACTTAAAGAATTACCGACCTATAAGCTTCCTCTCAGTAATCTATAAACTGTTCACAAAAATCATCACAGCCCGTACCACCGATACATTAGATTCAAAACAACCCAGGGAACAGGCAGGGTTCCGCAGTGGATTCTCAACTACAGACCATATCCACACACTAGCTCAAATAAGGGAGAAAACAAACGAATATAGGAAGCCCCTGTGTATGGCATTCGTAGATTATGAAAAGGCATTCGACTCGGTACAGATATCTGCAGTACTGGATGCAATTCGTAAACAAGGAGTAGAGGAAATATACTGCAGATTATTAGAGGATATATATAGAGATGGTACAGCGACCGTCAAAATCCACGCAGAATAAATAAAATACCAATAAAAAAGGGTGTTAGGCAGGGCGACACCATCTCACCGAAGCT
>NW_028234429.1:35005617-35013117 GCF_977035675.1 Penaeus japonicus | reverse complement strand
ACATAAAAAAGATAAATGCTGTTATAGATCGAAAATAGAAAATATAAGTAAGTTTAACTAATATGGAGATGGAGTGGTTGGTTTGGTTGTACGGCATGTAATTATTCTATAGTTTTATACCAGATGAATGTTGGCAACAATTCGCGTTAGAGGCTATCAACGTCTCCCCCTGTATGTATGTATATATATAATATAAAAAATTATATATATGCTATATATATATATATATATATATATATATATATATATATATATATATATAATATCTAAATATTATATAAGCCGTTCCTGGTAAGCTCATTGGTAGCGTGTCGACTTCACATCCCCCCCGTGGTCGGCAGATTGAGTCCCACGCCCAGACTCGTGAATTTCCAACTGTCACCTGGCGGTATTACCTGACGTAGCTGGGGCACTGCGTTGGGTAAGGACAAGCTCAGATCGAGTATATGTATATATATATCAAACATACTATATACATACATCATAATATATATATATATATATATATCTATATA
Source organism: Penaeus japonicus (assembly GCF_977035675.1). Lineage (NCBI taxonomy): Eukaryota > Metazoa > Arthropoda > Malacostraca > Decapoda > Penaeidae > Penaeus > Penaeus japonicus. Next base: position 35,012,602 of record NW_028234429.1, on the reverse strand, counting down.
TATATAGATTATATAATTTATTATATATGTTTTTGTAGATATTATATATAATAAATATATATATATATATATATTCTATAATATATATATATATATATAATATTAAACATATACAAACACTGTAGGATGAGACTGAGCGCAGGTTAGAGGATGTTTTCCTTCCATCCACAAGATAACCACGTGGACGCGTTTGTTTCTTTAGTTATTTGTTTTATGAATTATTTCTATAAACCCCTCGTATACAACAAGAGACAAATCTCATATTATACATTCGCTCACACCCTGTTTATCTCGGGTGGTCATTTCTGCACGACAACCCAGGTACTGGGAAAGGGAGGCCGTTGGCCGAGAGATGGACCAATATAAGATGACCTTTTGTTTTACGTTTTTTTAAGCATTGATTCTAAGCAATGTTTATGGGCTCCACTAGTTGACAATTGGCTTCTATAGTGGTCGTTCAATTATATGCCCGCCCACTGTATATAACGGCACATTCGCTCTCTCTCTGTCTCTCTCTCTCTCTCTCTCTCTTCTCTATATCTCTCTCTGTGAGAATTATATATTATGCTTATATATGATATCAAATATAGCAATGGATCATTGTAAAATACCACATGAATATTGTACTCTAACTGGCGAGGCAATCGCCATTCGCCGCGGTCAGATCAGCAGTTGTCACTTTTTTATGACTGATAATTGCTTTCCTATCCCCCCGCTTTCCTTCCTCCCAAGTCCTCTTCCCCCAAGTACCTAGACCCTCAAAAGAGCTTAATAACACTCGACTGTCACGGCGCCTCCCCTCCTAGCCATTCCACCACTACCTTCCCGCATATATATATATATATATATTATAAAAATATATATTATATATAATTATATGATTAACATATATATATATATATATATATAGCCAATATTATAATATATCTGTATTATATTTATACATATATATATATATATATATATATATATATATATATATATATATTAAATTAGTATACTAAATATATTTCTGTGCTATAGTGAGGTATTTTATTATTAATTAATATTATATAGATATATATATTGATAATATATATATAATATAGATATATATATATATATATATATATATATAGATATTATATATATATATATATATATATATATATTATACATGATATAAACATATATATATATATATGTATATACATACTATATATATTACATAAAATATATATATATACGTATATATATATATATATAGTTATTTTACATATATAATACATACATTATGCACATATATCATATATGCATTAATAGTATATTATTTTTTATCATATATATATATAATATATATATATATAGATTATATAAATTATATATATATATCTAATAAAAGTTTGTGATTATATAATATATATATAGAAATATATAGTATATATATATATATTAATCTAGATATATAGTATATATGTTATATATATATATAATATCTAGATATAATAGATATATAGATGTAATTATTATGTATATAATATCGTATTATATATATAAAAATAATATATATATATATATATATATATATGTATATACATATATATATAAGTATATCTATATTCATATATATATATACTATTATATATATATCCATATATATAATATAAATATATATATATATTATATATAATTTGAAATATATATTAATAAACGAAATATATGACGATATAATCATATGCAGTATTTCATATATATATATATATATATTTATATCATATAACTATAAATATATATATATATATGTATATAAATGTATATATGTATATAGTATGTATGTTTTTATGTAGATATATATATTATATATTATATATATATATATATATATTTATATCAATGTAAAATATATATGTCAATATATGTATATAGTACAAATAAATATGTATATATATGTATATATATATATAATATAATATATATATATATATATATGTTATATGTATTATATTGTATATCGTTGTATATATAATGTATATATATATATATATATATATATATATGTAGTGTGTGTGTGTGTGTGTGTTATCGTGTTGTGTGTGTGTGTAGGTGTGGGCACATGTGTGTGATTTGTGTGAGAAGAGAGAGAGAGAGAGTCCTGTACTGTAATGTCGACAAAAAATTTAGACCCAACCAGCTCCGCGCCCCCTTGGGTGCCACCCACACAGATGCACAGCATTTGCTGGTTTATATTCGTCGACTTATATTGCCTCATTTACCTCTAAACCTAAATAACTGAGATAATCATTATTATACAATAATCCTAAACTCAATAGCCCTCCTCTACGTCTGACGGCAACGGAATGATATTTCGTCCTGAGAAAAAATGTCAAGCAGAAGCTCAGATATCGGAAAAAAAAACAACTAAACACGGTAATAAAAATGACTATGTAAATTGGTAGGGGGGCCTGTAACTAAGGTCCTACCTATATCGAACGTATGTAAAATTCGTAAAATCGTATCTCATTTACATATATTTTGCCATTCACAATGAAATTCATAAAATGGCGAAGTCTTATAACTAGAAGGAGTGATTCGACTTAAATTTAATTGATCATAGTAGAGACAGCAGAGTAAAAGGATACTTGACGTTCCCAAATCAAATTGGATGAAATATATTTTCAAACGATGATTTCTGTTCCCTAATCGGGAGCAGCCGTTGGTCTTGCAGCTCCGAGAGGTTCTGCTTTGGTTGCACCATTGGGTACAAGTCTATTAACTGAACCAGGATTGTCTGTTGGTGACGGCAGCTCTGACGAAGAGGATCCTACTAGTGGAGAGACTACTGCCTGTATGGAGGGTCGAGTCCTAAGTAGATGGTACTTGCGTAGTCCCCGAAATCATACAATGTTTGCTAGTCTGAGCTGGTAGACTTATAATATTTAAAATGCAGTAGAGAGAAAGAGATGAGATTAAAAAAAAAAAAAAAAATCACAATGTCTACGGTGATTTTACAAATGTAACCCATAATTATGATTCAATAGCTAGAAAGCGATAAAATAATAATAATAATTTGTAAAAACTGTAAAACAACTTCGCTATTGTATATGCCAGTAACCTATCAAGGCTGAAAGTGACTGTGTATCCAATAAATCCAATGAATATGTTTTATTTTCGTTCAAGTTCAGTGACGCAACTAACCATTAAAGCGTTGAATACGCAATAAAACATTTAAAGAATGAGATGACGTGTACGTAGTTGATTTAATATGAATTCTATGATTATATAAGGAATTCTAAAATAACAGTAAAGGATTTTGCACAGAAATATCAAAACTTTAATAAGTTGAAAAAAATGAGTTTATGGTTAACGTCAAAGTGGTTGATTTTATCAATATACTCAACAACAAAATAAGATTTACAATATGTATGAAATTATCTTCATCATCTCCCATGTATCTGTGTGTGTACCACGTACTAAATGATCTTATAATTAATCATTATCGTATATTGATAAGCAAAGACCGGGGATGATACTGTACTTTTAATGGAATATATATTTTTTTCTGTTTTAATTAATAAAAAGGAAATAGGAATGAATACGATGTATATACATACATACATACATATACATACATATATACATATATATATATATATATATATATATGTATATATGTATGTATATATATACATACATATACTATATTTACAATGTAAAATATACATTTTTAATAAAAATATATAAATGTATATATATATATATATATATTTATGTATATATATATTATATATATATATATATAATATTATATCTTTATGTATATATATAAGATAAATATAAATATATAAAATATTTATTTATATATATTTTATAACATATACATACATATAGAATTAAATACACACACACTAACGCGCGCGGCGGCGCGCACACAACACACACACACACAATACACACATATATATGTGTGTGTGTGTGTTGTGTAATGGTGTGTGTGTGTGTGCAAATAAATGTAAATATACATATTATCTATATATATATATATATATATATATATATATAGATTATATATATATATATATATATTATATATACATGTATGTCTATATATATATATATAATATATATATATATATATATATAAATATATATATATATATATATATATATATATATATATATATATCTATATATATATAGTAATATATATATATATATTATATATATACCAGTATTATATATCTATGTCTGTAAGTATATACATAATGTTCTATTATTATCAAATATATATATATATATATATATATATTATATATATATATATTAATATATATATGTTTGTATGTATGAATAACATATATTTATACTAATATGTATATTTATAATATTTATAATATATATAATATATATATAATTATACTATATATATATATACTATATATAATATATATATTTGTACACACACACACACACACACACACACACACCCCATATATTATATATATATATATATATATATATATTAAATCAAATAATACCCTACAATATACACACATATATACATAACCACACACACACACACCACACATATTATTATATATATATATACTTATTATATATATTATATATATATATATAATATATATATGTATATATAGATATATATATATATCTATATATATATTATAATATATATATATATAATATATTAATAACAGGGTTAATATCCTAAACCCCAGACTTTCGCTTTTAAAAAGGTTTGATTGTGAAAGATCGATTACTCTTTGGTCAATGATTATTTCAATGTAATTATTACCTCATTTGTGTGTGTGCCGTTACCAAAATGTCTGGTAATATTATCGTTATATATCATCATTAGTCTCAATCAACCTCAGACGCTAACGACTCAAAATAATGTTGTAATTTCGTTGAAGCATGTATTCTATTTTCAGTTATAAAAAAAAAAAAAAAAAAAAAAAAAAAAAAAAAAAACTGAACAAGGTATAGAAGATGACTATGTAAGTTGAGGACAGGTTACACTAAAGGTCATACTAGAAAGGGCGTTAATATAAAAGGCGTCAACTTGAATCTCATTTACATACACTTAGCCATTCAACATGAAATCCATCGTATGTCTTATGCACAAACGAAATGACTCCTGATCTATTTAGAGTTAACTAACTTTAGTAGAGGCAGCAGAATGGAATTATATTAAGTGTTTATAGATTGAATTTGAGGAATTGCTCTTTCAAGTAATTATTTCTATTCCCCAACAGGTTCTGCTGTTAACACTCACAGCTGCTGCTCTTGCAGCTCCGCAAGGTTATGATTTGGGTGCCCCATCAGGTGCTGGACTCACTTCTGGACCAGGATTGTCTGCTGGAGACGGCAGCTCTAACGAAGGCGATGTTAGCAGTGGAGAAGGTGCTATTGCTGCCTGCGAGGAGGGTGAAGTTCTACATGTAGATGGTACCTGCGTTGTCCCCGAAATCACAAGAAAAGTGTACTTGTTTGAGGTTCCTGAACAGGAACAACCCGTTGGTCCAGCTCCGAGTATTCCACCACCGGAGGTAGAACACAATATCCTTTTCGTCCGGTCCTTGCCTGAAGGGAAGGACCAATGACCAGATAGATAAAAAGAAAAAAAGCACAGTAAATAGGAAAATAAAATTACGCAATATACTAAAAAAACAGTGTTTGAATAATAATTAGCACCTGAGCCAATCGTTGTTCCTCCACCAAGACAGAACAACATTGTTTATGTCCTCAACAAAATGGGTGAACAAATTCAACGTGTGATCGAAGTCCCTGCTCACCCACAGGTTGATCCTGAGATTTACTTTGTCAACTACCAAGAAGGAGAGAACCCAACCCTTCCCCTTGGAGTAGACCTTGAGACTGTTCTCAGTTCCGCTGCAAAAGCTGGTGGTCAAGTCCTTGGTGGTATCGAAGATGGTGGAGTCACTGGAGGACAAGGAGGAAGCGGACTTGTAAATGGTGGTGATTTGGGGGGTATTAATGGAGGCGGCTTCGGTTTGGAAGTTAATGGTGGAGCTGGAGATGTTGGAGGCGGACTTTCAAGTCTTTATACGACTCCATAATTTTTTTTCTTCTGATCCTCACCCATATATCTATGTGTTTATCTTTTCATCGATCTATCTTTCGAAATCATTTAAAATGTTATTTCTTAATGTAAATGTATGTGATATATATAAACAGTCGCAAAACCATTTTCTATATTTATCCAAACTCTATGGCATTGGTATTTCTTTGTTTTGATTAGCATTTTTTTTTTTTTTTTGGGGGGGGGGTGGATTTGCTTTTATTTACGAAAATAAGAATATTGCGCTTGTAGTTTCAATTCAAGTGTCATGAATATATCTTATATAGCTTTATACATAGAATTTCAAAATGCGAAGGAAATAATATAAGAAGTCTTACGCTGAACAAAAAAAAGGCATGCTATTCCTTAGTTGAATGGCTTTCTTGCTTACGCACACGCACATATATCAGTTACAGATAGTAAAGTTATTTTATTGTACACTCATTATATATCCAGGTGCATTATTTATGTTGAAATGACATTACCAGGTATAATTACAAATATCTATCTATCTATCTATCTTTATATATATATATATAAACATACATATATGCATATATATATATATATATATATATATATATATATATATATAACATATATTATAAATTCTATATATATATATATAATATAAATATATATAAATATATATATATAAATTTTATTAATATATATATATATGTAGTATGTTAATGTGAAAATATTGATATACTTCCTCGTGCAATTTGCTAACTAACTCGGTAATAGTTAGCATTATTATTGTATTTTCATATACACATAGATAGCTAGATCGATAAATAGTGAGGAATGCACATTGACTGATACGGTAATGACATTACAAAGGAATGAATATGAGGAATTATAAGCCTTATGGAGAACCATAATATATACTGTTGAGTATATATA